>NC_044510.1:4060316-4307816 GCF_902362185.1 Chanos chanos
GGTACTTGGAGAATCATTTAAAGGAAATTTGTAAAAGATGTTTTATTTTCAATCAGTGCATCAATATATGCAGTCGCCACCATTTAAAAAGAATGAAATATATCTGTTTTGTCTGTTGTTATATTTGATTATTTCTTAGAAATGTGGGATGGTGTTTTATTTTCACTGAATATTCTTATTAACAACTGACTGTTGCACTGGTGTGTAAAGCAACGGGAGAAGATATCAGTCATATTTGTTATCAGTTAATCAGCAACAGGTACAGCAACACATAAACAAGGCAGGATTCAAAATAACACTTGGACTTAGACTTACTCAGGTACTTCAGATAACATCAGGCAAGACAAGACAAAGACTTCAGGGGGGTGTTCCAGAAAGCAGGTTTAGTGAAAATTTTGAGTTAGTTAACTCAGAGCAAGTAGTAAACGTCCTAATATAAGAGCCCTTTGGCTTTGTTTTGCTAGGAGAATGAAGCCACAGGGCTCTTAGGTTTACTGCTTACTCTGAGTTAACTAACTCTGAGTTTTCACTAAACCCACTTTCTGGAACACCCCCCAGAAAGGAAACTAAGGAAAATATAAATATTTATACAGAGCAAACCAGACTTGATTAACCAAAAACAGGTGTGCACAACGATTGAATAATTAACTGAATGAGGCATGGAAAACAAGGAAGCGACAACACAAAGAAGTGACTGAACAAAATGACCAGTAGAGGGGGCCAGTGAGTCAATGTGTGACACCTTTTTTTAAGTTTAAGCGTTTATTTGTCATATGTAGGTTAACACAGGGTCAATGGTACAATGAAATGTGTGAGACGAGAGAAACAGGTCAACTCAGCAATAAGAGCACACTAGTCATAGAATAAGAGCACACTAGTCATAGAATAAGAGTACACTAGTCATAAGAATGAGTACAATAGGGATTTAAATAAATAAAGAGTAAGACACTAGTTGTAAGAATAAGAGTACAATGGGGATTTAAATAAATAAAGAGTAGGACACTAAGGAGTAGAAGAGCAAAACAGGGGATTAAAAAAAATAAGAGTAGGAGAATAAGGAGTTAACTAAGAAAGAAAATATAAAAGAGAGTTATAAATATATAAAAGGAGTTAACTAAGAAAGAAAATATACAAAGAGAGGTATGAGCAATGAACAATAAGGTACAAGGAGGGTGCGCAATAAATATAACAGAATATGGAACAGAATATGAAATATACAGTATATACATGTGAAGGAGGCTTAAATTTAAAGTGGTGAGTGTGAACAACGGTATTGCACATGGGGGATGTACAGCTTTATGTACCAGTGTAAGTGTCAGTGCAGTATCACGTAAACATTGTGAACCATAGTAACCTGTGAAGGTAAACAGTGCAGTGCAAGTTAGTAGTGCAACAGTGCACTTGAGCAGTGGACAGTGCAACAAGTAGGTAGTCCAGTCTCCAATGGGGAGGGGGGTGTTTAGTTGTGTGAGTTTAGAAGCCTGATGGCCTGGTGGTAAAAGCTGTCCTTAAGTCTTGTGGTACGTGCAGCCATGCTCCTGTATCGTCTGCCAGACGAGGAGAACAGTCTGCGTGCTGGGTGGCTGCGGTCCTTGATGATCCTGTGGGCCTTCAGCAGACACCGCTGGTGGAGGATGTCCTGAATGACAGGGAGTCTGCTGCCAGTCACGTGCTGTGCCGCATCCACCACCCTCTGTAGTGATTTGCGGCTGTGGGCAGAGCAGTTCCCGTACCAGATCGTGATGCAGCCCGTCAGCAAGCTCTCGATGGTGCACCTCTAGTGGTTGGTGAGGATGCTGGCGTTCATGTCAAACTTCCTCAGTCTTCTCAAGAAATGACCATGGTGTCTGTGTATAGCGATCAGAAGAGGTCCTCAGTGATGTATACACCGAGGAACTTGAAGTTGTTGGCCCTCTCAACTTCAGCGTCACCAATGTGGATGGGGAGGTGCCCACCCCCCTGCTGTCTCCTGAAGTCTACGATCATCTCTTTGGTTTTACTGACGTTGAGAGAGAGGTTGTTGTCTTGGCACCAGATGGTTAGTGCCCTCACCTCCTCTCTGTAAGCCGTCTCATTGTTGTCTGTGATGAGGCCCAGGATGGTCGTGTCGTCAGCAAACTTGATGATGACATTTGAACTGTGCTTGGCAGTACAGTCGTAGGTGAACAGGGAGTACAGTAGGGGGCTGAGCACACAGCCCTGTGGTGCGCCTGTGTTGAGGATCAGTGACGATGAGGTGTGACTGCCACCTGGGGCCTGCCCGTCAGGAAGTCTAATATCCAGATGCAGATGGAGGGTGCTAGACCAAGTTCAGCGAGCTTTGAAACGAATTTTGAGGGGATGATGGTGTTGAATGCCGAGCTGTAATCGATGAAGAGCATTCTCACATAAGTATTCCCCTTGTCCAGATGGGTGAGCGTGGTGTGTAATGCCATGGCGATGGTGTCCTCTGTAGCCCTGTTTGGTCTGTATGCAAACTGAATAGGGTCCAAGGTGACCGGAATGGAGGAGCAGATGTGGGTTTTAACCAGTTGCTCGAAGCACTTCATGATGACTGATGTCAGTGCAACAGGGCGGTAGTCATTTAGACAGGAGGCCATCGGTTTCTTGGGGACAGGAACGATGGTGGATGCCTTCAGGGAGGTGGGGACCACGGACTGACTCAGGGAGAGGTTAAAGATGTTGGTTAACACCTCCATCAGTTGGTCAGCGCACACTCTGAGAGCCCGGCCAGGGATGCCATCTGGCCCTGGAGCTTTGCAGGGGTTGACCCTTTTGAAGGACCGTCTCACATCGGCTGTTTCTAGGGTCAGTGTGGCAGCCTTCCCATCCACATGTGGATGCACGATGGGCGCTGTATTGTCTGCATCAAACCGTGCATAAAATGTGTTT
This sequence comes from Chanos chanos, assembly GCF_902362185.1. NCBI lineage: Eukaryota > Metazoa > Chordata > Actinopteri > Gonorynchiformes > Chanidae > Chanos > Chanos chanos. The sequence continues at coordinate 4,063,209 of NC_044510.1, forward strand.
AGATCATCTGGGAGCGATGCTTTGCGCTGGGCAATGTCTCTGTTTTTCCCCTTGTAGTCTGTGATGCAGCGCAGTCCATTCCACATGCTCCTGTAGTCAGAGCTGTAGTAGCTGGACTCCACTTTGTCCCTATACTTCTTCTTGGCATCCCTGATGGACTTCCGGAGGTCATATCTGGATGCATTATAGGTGTCAGGGTCTCCTGAGTTGAAAGTGGTGGTCCGCGCTTTGAGTTTAGCGCGAATCTCCTCGTTAACCCAGGGCTTCTGGTTCAGGTAGGTGGTTTTTGGGACAACATTGCTGATACACTTGCTTATATAGCCTATGACAGAGTCTGTGTATTCATTGATGTTGCTGTCCACCGCGTCCTCAAACATCTGCCAGTCAGTAGTCTCAAAACAGTCCTGAAGGACCCCCTCAGCCTCTCTGTCCCATTTGTAGATGTCCCTAGGCGCTTTCGCACCGGAGGAACTTTTCATAGTTCTTAGAACTGTTGGAGAAAGTACTCCCTTTTTGGCGTGTTCGCACCGCAGGAACTTAGAACGATTTTAGTTCTAAAAACGCCGTTTTGAGGGGCTTTTTTAGCCCCTACTCCAGGGTAGGTACTTTCGCAGCGCAATAGGAACCTTGTGACGTAGGTGTACAGTCATTGGTCCAGACGCAGGTATGCGATGATTGCAACCGCCATTTTTAAAGATCCGTGCAAAATATAAAGTCTTAGAACGTATTTCATTTAGCTTTTGATATTCATGTCTCAAAATGTCTGGAATTGTAGGAGGGGGCACATAGTTTTTATGTTTTATTTTACCGGTATTTTATATCCCCCAACAATGACCATTTTGCAACGTCCAATGTATATTTGTACATTGAAGAGGTAGCGTACACTCCGCTTCGGTAGGTGCTTGTGTGTCCGCTTGTGTGGCTGTGATCCGCATTTTAACCTAAAATAAGAATGTGTTTATCCAGCTTACGATTTTAGGGCTGCGGCGGGGAAAAGGGGGAAAAAAAAAACACGATGCCGCGAGCAAGGGTCAGGCACAAGCGCTATGCTAGCACCCGAAAAGTACTATGCCCATCAAGTCATTCACTGCTACTGCGGTGGTAAATGCATAAATGCATTGGGAAATTATTTTCTCCATTGGACTGGGTCTATCGCCATACAGTTTTATTTTCGTTAATGAGAAGGCAGTTATAGGTTATCTAATGTGCAATCAATATTTCTGTCATTCAAATTCAATAAAACTCATTGCGTATACTGTAGTCTAGTTTGTCGATTTCTTTTGCCGCAGTAATGGTTCTTTTTTCCTTTTGGAGGTATTTAAAGGTCTTAAAAGTCATTAAATTTGTACTTCAAAATGTGCAGCTATCCTGGTTAGTCATAAACAACAGCTCTTAGCTGCTATACCGTCGGCCGGCTTACGTCACTTCAGTGTTCCTACTGGCGGTGCGAAAGCAAACAGAAAAAAGGCCCTAGAACGAATGTGGTTCTAGGGGAAGCTCCACAGGGGGTAGTTCCTATCGAATTAGACCCTAGAACTGTTCGGTGCGAAAGCGCCTCCTGATAACTGGTTTTTCCTGTTTCAGCTTCTGCTTATATGCAGGCAGCAGCAGGATGGAGCAGTGGTCTGCCTTTCCAAAAGCAGGGCGGGTGAGGGGTTTGTAGCAGTAAAATGATTGATATATTATTTTCAGACATTATATTAGATTTAAACACACACATATATATGTGTGTGTGTGTATATGCTGCTGTGCCAGAAGATTAAGTATTTGGTTATTTGTGAAACCTATACTGAAATATAACTTCACAAGATGCTCCATGTAGGAGATTAGCCAACATAAAAATTATAAGCAAGGTTTTATCAATCAGATAGGAATCTGTAATCTCATCATTGATACACATAGATCAAACCGGCTTTATTAAAGGGGGGCATTCCTCAAAAAACACATGCAGCATTTTTTGCATGGACTGCATACTGGAAATGCAGCTCAGCTAAAAGCAGGGACAGAGAAGAGAAGAAGGAGAAGTGGGGAAGGGAGCAGAGGAAGAACAACATCTGAACATTGTTACACAAACACATGACTACGCACATGTACACATGCATTCATAGACTGGGTGATATATAGGCATTGTGACATCAAGTGCTAAGTCAAGATGAGTCATAAGTATAGTTACTAGAGAGGAGTGAGAGAGAGTGTGCATGCATATAATACACACAAGGTGCAATGCGGACTGACACACACACACACACACACACACACACACACACAAAAAATAAAGTTAAACATCATGTACCACCATGCTTGCACATCGCCCACTGGCCTGCCTGCTCATAGACATCGTTTCTCATATAGTTGTAGCATAACGCAAGCACATATATACACACGCGCATGGTTTATTTCCTCCACCTTCTTCCCTCAAGAACTCCCTATTCCAGACATTACACTGTTAGGATTAGACAGTTATGTTTCCAGCAGTTCTCAGTTAACAGACGGTCATTGGCTCCAAGGATTGGTATATGGCAATGTCATTTTAGCCAAGGGGTGACATTTGGATCCTTAAACAAGTTATTGTCTATGAAGAGTTTGTCAGAGATCAGACTCACCTGTTTGCCGTTCTTTCGGTTGTTGTGGTAAATGGGAAGAAGAATTCGGCATCGCTCCATAATCAGAGGTGGGAACTGTTCATTTATGCCAAACAGTTTGCCTTTGAGCCTTCTCCCGAGACTTCTGACATTTTCACGCTGCTTGAAGAATTCAGACTTAGCAACAGTGGGCCTGGGTCCGATGGGTGAAGTTTGGAGTGCGTTGGCGCCTGTTCCCTTTTTCCCAATCCGATGGACTCAGGTGAACGTAATGTTGTTTACAGTCTCTTCTGGGATGTTAAGTTTGTTCTTTATAAATTATTTAAGTAGCTCCTCTGGATTTTCATTGTTTGCCTCTTGAATTCCACTAAAAATTAAATTATCTCTCATTGATCTGGTTTGAAGGTCTAGCATTGATCCTGAAGGATCAATAGGTGTTTTTTTTATGTTTGTGATTTAGGATTGTAGTTCGGAGACAGTATTTTTGAGTTCCTCAGTTTCAGCTTTAAATATCGTGACCATGTTTTTCAGCTCGGCAACTTCGGTTAAAGTGTCAAGGATGTCCAGTTTGTTAAGTTTTTCCAAGTGCTTAAGTTTTTCTTCTGTTAACAACACGATGCTATGTTTATTGTCAATTACGTCAGGGAATTGTAATAGTCCTTGACTAGAAAGTCGTTTCTTTTTTACAGCTGGTATTCTTGCGGGTGTGCTGAAGGTAGTGGCTGACCCACCGGCTTGGTAGTGCTAGAGAGTGTTTTGGCAGTGTTTGTTTCAATCGGAGAGCTCATGTCTCCGTTACTTTCAGCAGTGTCTGGAGAGTTAAGAAATGATCCAAGGAACAATTCGTTGCTGTCAGATGTTATATGACATATTGTTGCAGATGGATTTGAATCCCGCTTTGATATATTATAATTAGAGTCTGTCCATTGATATTAGTCCAAGATAGACAGTTTGAGAGACAAGTCAGGTAAATTACTCCATGACCAGCAGTGACGTCATTTGAGTAACTCCCCATGATGCTCTGTTCAATGCTTATTATGGTTATACGTGTTTATCACTGGGTTTCTGAAAACCATTAATCAATATTAGATTTAAGTGTTCATCTCACTCACTATCTGCCTCACAGTGGGCTGCATACATTTTTTATAATGGCATATAGCCCCAGAGGGAATCACTCTCTTACCTTGAAAGCAGGAGTGCACTGTTTATGAAAGGATAACTTTCAATACATCAGTAATTTAAAAGTAGCTTTATTGTATGATTTCATTCAAGTCATATGAAGCATGAAAAATGTAACTCTACATATATGCTAGCAAAGGTGGTTTATGCCTTGTTGGTCTCTCTTTTCTTGTCTTACCCTCTTTATGAGCACTATCTGTGTCTTGTTACTCTCTTCCTGTCTGTCTTTTAATCCTCATTTGTTGACTTCAGTGTCTTTTCTGTCTGTCTCCACTTTCTTGTTCTTGTCATTTTTGCTGTACTGTTACTGTCTGTAGTTAAGTTAAACAAAATTTCAAAACATTGATCTCCATTTGACATAATTCAAAACACAATGGTATATGTATTAAGAAGACAAACTTTCCTTCTCTCTGTAGACTTTCAGACTGCAGTATAACAGAGGAAAGCTGTGCTGCTCTGGCTTCAGCTCTGAGATCAAACCCCTCACACCTGAGAGAGCTGGACCTCAGTGGGAATGATCATGGAGACTCAGGAGTGGAGCTGCTCTCAGCTTTACTAGAGGATCCACACTGTGAACTGCAGAAACTCAGGTGAAGATGTTGTACAACAGTGTGCAGAACAGATATTTCAAAAAGTAACACACTCAACCTTTACAAACAGAATTCTTGTCACTCTCATGACATTATTCATGTTTGTTCAATTAGGAATTTAAACTACTCTCTGATGTGTAAGTTATACAATCAGTTCTTCTTTAGCACTGAGTACAGTCCTCCCCCAAGACACATCTTTTAGGGGTTAAAAAAAATCAACTTTCTGGACAGTTTCAAGTAATACCTTGACTTCAGCTCCCAAAGATATTTATGGAGCTTAGGAAGACCTACTGGACTTCCTGTACCATGCTAACACATGAGCACTGAGACAAGAGACAGTATGTGACCATGTGTCGTTCAATTCTCTCAGAACCCTCATGGTTTGTTAGTTTTTGCAAAGACAGTCTTGTGCATCATGGCTCAGAAAATGAAGAAAGTGTAAGGCCATAGAAAAGTCCATAAATTACAGCAGGGGTGTTTCTAAGTGTGGCAAGGCCAGAGCAACCATATGGTAATGTGCTGTTTAGTTTTCTCAGAGCACTCATGGTTTGCCAGTTGTTGCAGTGTCTGTACATAGGTTGTCCCTCTTTCTTACTCTCCTCTCTTTTTTTCCGCTGTATGTGTCTTTTTTATCTCTTCATCTGTCATTTCTCCCATCTAGTTGCCCTCACCATCTTTGTTTTCTGCATCTCCAGCACAGGGTGGAACCATTAGAGTGTACTTTTCATTTTAATATCCTATCAATGGACTTATTGTGATCTATGATTAAAGTTTCCTTCACAATAGACAAAATAGCCAAGAGATTCAGTGGCCCATTGTTTTTCTCAACCACATGTGAACATGGCATAGTGCACTGAGTGATCTGTCACAACTGCAACTGCTAACAGGTATTGTCAGGGCTGTCTGAAAAACTGAGCTCAGGATAGGAAACATATGAGCATCAAGGAGCTTCTACACTCTGCGAACATCACAGATGGCACCTTCTCTCTGTGGCCTTGTAAGGAACTGCTTTGCTGCCATGGTCTCCTCTTAACTAATTGATATGTTACAAAGTGTAGCACTAAGACTCAACTAATCCTCAGAGCAGTGGATTTAGGGTTTTATTGAGAGACAAGCTCTTTAGTGTTTTTACTATTATTCCAACAAATATTAGGACTTCATATTGTTTTCTTTTTCAGATGACAAAATTATTTGGGGCTACAAATGACAGACCCTAGCAACGCTACTGCCTAAGTTCATCTCTAAAACCCATACTAATCTAGAAAACAGAATGTACAAGGATGACATTCAGTAGTCTTATTTGTGCTTTATTAGTGGTTCAACAACACACCAAGTAATTCAGGAAAATAGTTCAAAAATATATCTTCATAAAACTAAAACCATAGAGGTTTACAGTGGTCAAGTAGTTCAACAACATACAACCTTCAACCAGAAACACTTTTTAAAGAAAATCAAATACACATTATCAAGTGTGTTCAGCACATTACCAAAATGGTTACTTTTACTGAACTCATTTTGCTTCCTTATATGTAAAGTAGTGGTTATATCTCTTTAACAAAAGTCTCTCAAATCATTTACTGGAAAGCCTGTTCCTCCTGCAGGCCAGCTTTGACAAGCTTTTTGGTAATTTATTTATGAAAAGATTATGGCTATTAATTTATTATTTAAATATTATTTGCTTAGAAACATATGTGTAATACAAGGAATGAAATTCTTATTAAATGAGTAATTATAATATGATCATAAGAACTTACACTGTGATATTTCACATGACTTTGTTATGAAGAAAAATAATGAAATGACTGTAATGCATTACTTTGTACCCCAACACTAGTGAAAAAGGTTCAGTGATGGGCAAGGTAACAAAAACATGATGCAGGTGCTACATTTGTCTTCATCTGCTGTGTGTAATATTTACACGCAGAACTGAATTAATAAACGGAAAATGCCTTGTTGTCTTGTGCTATAAATTATCAGTTGAAGAAAGTGTTGGCATCCCTTAGGATTTCGCCTTGTTTTTCACAAATTGATTCTGTCTCTGGTATATATCAATGTTAAACTGGCCCTTTTCTCTGTAGGCTGAAGTGGACACTGTCCTGGACTATTGAGAAGGATAGTGGCAGTGGTGAGGTGTAAAATGGTCAGTGACATGAATATATTCTTCCTCTCTCTGCAGGCTGTTGAAAAGTCCTGTTGCAGAGGAAGCCTGTGCTGCTCTGACTTCAGCTCTAGGTAAAAACCCCTTACTGCTGAGAGAACTGGATCTGAGTCATAATAAACCAGTGAGCTTAGGAGTGAAGCAGCTCTCTGCTCTGCTGGGGGATCCACACTGCAGACTACAGAAACTGAGGTGAGAGATGTCTCTACAAAATGCTATGAAAACAATATGATGAATCCGTGGCTTCATTCGTGAGTTTCATTAATCTGTTGGATGTTTCACTTGAATAAAATACTGACATATACTGTATTGTAGTCTTTACAGTATTATTGAATTATTGAATCACAGAGTGACCTGATGGATCTGTTTTTAATAGTATACATGAGTGTACAGCGTAGGACCAAGTGGAATATGTATAGTTAGAAACACACACATGTGTACATATACACACACGTGTGCAGACACTAACTCTCATTTGACACAGAGTGAAGGGTTGAGTGCTCATGGGAAAACAAGTGGATGATGTGACTAACAAGGATTTATCCCTAAAAAACAAAGATGTACAGACATTCAAACTGTCACAAGTTAGTGGAATCTGTGGATAACAAGAATCCAAGAACAAACAGGGGAGAATGTTAAAAAGATCCCCAATGACCTGTTCAGCCAGGTCTCACCTGACATAGGAGGTGAACTAGCCGACTCTGTGGACATCACCCATAGATTGGGTCTCCACTCAGGAGATGCACAATCTGGCTACAGAATTGCTGTGCAGTTTATTTCAGGAGTTTACAGGGACTAAATTGAGAGGGAAACAGGAACATCAACTTCTGTTCAAAGAGGAGAAGATCAAGGTCTTTAAATCTCTCACACAGAGAACTAAAGATGTCAGGATCAGACTGTGGCCTCTAGTGGAACAAGTGAGAAAGGATGTGAGAAAAAACAGGTTTCAAAGCCTTTTAATGCTGTGCTGAAGGTAAAAGAGTCACAGAGAAGCATGATAGCTCTATTCACAACTTACCCTTAATTTAGTTTAGAAAAACAAACTCCACACAGATTATGGTTTAATTTTTTCGGACCTTAAAGCCCTTAACACCACATTTAAAATTAATTGATTTTAATGATTCATTAATTACCCTTGATCTATGTGGAACTTTAATCCAAATTTTTCAAAGCTGATGGCCTCAAATTTCTATTCTTTTGTAACAATGATATCAGTAAAAATGCAAATCAAATTACAGATGCTGTTGGCGTGGTCTCTTATGTTTAAGCATAAATCTTCTCCACAAAGATGCAACATCTGAAAAAAGGGCATTCTATATGAAAGTAAATCTGTATTCTTTTAAATGAATTAAAATAATATATTATTCTAGTGGTTCAGCTACTAGAAATGGAAGATTGTACAGCTGCTCAGATTTGCTGAGAAAATATCAGATTCTAGTAACTTGAAGAATATGCAGTCGTATTTGATGCTGTGATGTCTGGGGTTATAATGTCACTTAGGGACATTCATTTCTTTTGGCCATTTGTTCATGCTTTTGATCTCTCTCATACTGAAGTGAGCAAAGAACTTCAAAGAACTTACAGGCTTCAGATTTCTTGACACAGGATTCATAACACACTGACAATGCAATTCCACACACCAAACAAGAGAAAACTAGGAGTATTTATACACAACAGAGCAGGACTAGACTAACCAAAAACAGGTGTGGCTACTGATTCAATGACTAAGGTTAACTAAGGGAGCAGGAAGTGCATATGGAAATGTAACAAAATGTCCAGCAGAGGGGAAAGAGAGAACCAGGACCTGACACCTCTCAAGTATCTACTCAGTAACACAGTGAGAGGAGTTCCACTTCACTTAATCCACAAGCAAAGTCTGTCCAGCCAAATCTTTCCTTAAGAGATAGAAGTGGAATATTGCTTCTGACTGCTCCTTTTGTGGGGATGCAGATGAAAAGGTCTCACACTTGTTTTGGAATTGTTCTTATGCAGTAACATTTTGATCAGACACTCCATTTATAATGCCATTTATAATTTCTCTTTTATTTTAAATATGCTTTCTTTGGCGTGTTTGAGAATTGAAAGTAGTAATCGTAGTAATCGCCTTGTGAAATATAATCATCCAGCACAACAGTCATCCCTGACACACACATACATATGTGTCTGTATCTGTATCTGTGAATTCTGGCTTGTTCACTTTAACACTGCATGCTCTGAGGTTTCCATGACAACCCAAAATGTCATAGTTTCTTTCTCATGGTTATTTCTCTCTCTCTCTCACTTTCTCTCTCTTTCTCTCTCTTTCTTTCTCAGTTCATTTTAGTTTTAGTCAGTGTCAGTAAGTTTATGTGGTAGTGTGTGATTTTGTAGCTCTGTTGCTGGAACCTTAAGAATCATCCATCAGAGAAGAGTGCTCTCTGCTTTTCTCATGGTTATTTCTCTCTCTCTCTCTCTCTCTCTCTCTCTCTCTCTCTCTCTCTATCTAGTCTATGGAACTGTAGTATAACAGCAAAGGGCTGTGCTGCTCTGGCTTCAGCTTTGAGATCAAACCCCTCACACCTGAGAGAACTGAATCTGAGTGGGAATAAACCAGGAGACTCAGGAGTGAAGTGTCTCTCTGCTTTACTGAAGGTTCCACAGTGTAAACTGGAGAAACTGGAGTGAGTAAACATAACCCAGTATAATGTAGTAGAATGCAGTGAACAGAATTTTATAGTCACTATAGGAGAACCGGTCCTTTAAAGATTTACTGAGATTTTTACAGTGAGTTCTATACTGTCCAATAACCTGTAATGTTTTTGAACTCCAGTCTCTTTACACACACATTCTGATTACAAAAATAAACACACACACACACACACACACACACACACACACACAAAACTATCAATAAATACTGTCCACCATAGTGACTATATACCACTAAAGCATAAACCAAATTGTCATATTTCATGAATATTTGACTCTTGAAGAAGAGAAGACAAAAATATGACTCTTGAAGTATTTCTATTGCTATTGTAATAATTCTTTGCTAAGAATGTCTCTAAAGCTTGGTGAATTCAAACTGTGGACTCTGTGTTGTCAGAGTGGTGATGTCATAGGACTACATTGTGATGTCATTTCAGAAACTCCAGTGTGACTGCTCTGTATGATTGTCGTGTTTTTGTGTGTTTGTATTTGTGGGTGTGTGTGGGTGCGTGCGTGTGTGTGTGTAACAGAGATCAGTAATTTTCAGTATCAGTAACAATAATAATGTTCTCTGACTGCTATATAAACAGGTGAATCATTTCATTGAGCCATGAAAATGAAATAGTGACAAACAGACACACAAACGCACACACACACACAAAATATGTTCACAGATTCCATCCATATTCGATGTTTCGAAAGTAATATCTGATTATTTTTTGTAATACAAATTTTTATTGTTTTGAAAAGGTTGGCACATGACAAATCGACATATGAACTGAGACACTGCTCCAATGACATCACCAATAGAAATAAAATGGCTATAAAATAAAAGATCCATATAAGAGAGGATACAGCATTAGTCATAGTCTGAAGAGAAGGAGGGGACAAAAAGAAATAAAATAGAATGAAGTGAATTCAAAAATATAAAAAATGAAAAAACAAACTCCTCAGGCAGGCAAACACAGCAATCATATTTCAGGATCATTAGACAATGTAATATAATTCCAAAAGTAATCCCAGCGTGGACCCTTCTCATGGTTTTTATCAGTCATCCTGCTCAGCATGGATTCATATGAAGCAGTTTTTGTCATATGGTTGACCCATTCTTTCAGTTCTGGGGGTCGAGGCATTTTCCAATGCCCGAGTATTATTCTAAAAGCCGTAATAATACCAGCCATAACAACCGAAAATTCTGTTGATAGGTTATGTGCTTGTGATCTGTCTCCTGATAAACATACTCTTGGAGATACTGGCAATGCCTTGCCCAGCCATTTACTCATGTGTCTTAAAACATTCCTCCAAAAGGGCTGAATCACTGGGCATTCCCAAATACAGTGTAAGAATGTGCCAATTTCTTCCTGACATTTCCAACATGAATTGCTCGTTAGTAGGCCCATCCTGTGTAATCTGGTTGGTGTCCAATAATACCTATGTATTATTTTATACTGAGTGAATTTACTTTTGGATTCCCTGACATATTTGCCATGATTGGATAAAATTTTCAACCATTCCTCTTCTTCCAATATACAACCCAGGTCTTTCTGCCACATTATTTTCAAGTTGTTACAACTGCTACTGAGCAGATCCTTAGTCGTTCTGTAGAAGACAGAGGCACGAAGGCGAGTCGTTGCCAGTTTGAAGAAGTCCGTCATGTGGTTTCCATCCATATAATGAGTCCTGGAGGTAATACAGTTCCTGATTTGGAGATACTTCCAAAAATGTTCTTTTCCTGTGAGAGCGTATTGTCTTATCATATCAGAATACAACATAAACACGCCCTCTTTATACAAGTCACCAACATGACACAGCCCGTTAAGATGCCACTTTTTCCAATATACTGTTGTCTTCCCAATATCAGTCGAAGGGTTATGCCATATAGAGGAGTAAAACTGTCTACAATGTGGTAATTTTAACATCTTATGTATTCTGGTCCAAACCTGTTTAGAGTGAGACAAGATGGGATTAGGTGAACTATGTAAGGATTGAGATAACCTGTCTACGGGGGAGAAGGGGGAGCACATCTTATTCTAAATAATAACCCAGTCTAGTTGGTCCTCCTTAGTCCAGTGCTTGGCTAATTTGGCCATTTCAAATGAAATATGATATAACCTCAGGTCTGGTAAACCCCACCCTCCTTTGTCTTTTCACTGCATTCTTTAGCTCAGTAGTTGTTTCCTTAATTGTCGAAATGTCTGCTGCCACCCCTCGAAGTGTGTCACTCACTTTGGTGATCTCAGTGAACACATTTTTTAGACTCGTTTTTCTGACATCTTGCCTTTGCGGTGATAATTTTAAAGTTGACTCGTCCTCTGTCGGTGTGGGACTAGCTCGAGTGGACATACGGCCTGTCGCCTGTCCTCCTTTGAAATACTTTGTGGTAGTCGTGGTTGACATAGTAGCTCTAGAACAGTTTCCCGACGAAACAATTATGTGCAAGAGCCCAGCGAGGGTAATTTCACCAAAAATTGTGGAAAGCAGGTATATATTATAACAAGTATATTGGTGGGCGAGCGGAGCTCCTCTAATGTGCCGCCATCTTGCTCGACGTACCCACGTGACCCCCAGTGATATCTGATTATTAACCTCTCACCGCTCCTATAAAATGTACTGGAGAAGATATCAGATGAAGTGTGTGGTATGTTCATAAATGAAAATACTGATATGGAAGAGCTGTAGGTGGTTGAGACAGATGTAATAAATAACAGTGTTGTTCTTCTCTTACAGATCAGTAGGTCTAACTAACAGATACAGTATTTAACACAAACAGATGTTATGTGTGATGAGTGTAAAGATGGTAGTGGTAGAATAGGGAAAGACACTGACATACACATGAGATGCTGGAGGGTGCTGCCTACTTGGGTGTTGTGTCTCTTTAAGAGGAGATTTGGTGAGCTTTCGCGAGAGGGGTGAGTCTTAGAACTCTTTAAAGAGTTTGCTGTGAAGTGATGCGGCACCATATTGGTTAACAGAGGCTGTCTGTATCATCTCCCTATTTCTCATCATTATTTCCCCACTGGGCAATATTGGAGTCTTTCTCACACCTGTCAGATTGCCATCACCATAACTGAACTGGAAAGATACTGTTTAGTCTCACCGAGCACGACACACAGACATCACAGCGAACTGAACCATCCTTCTGGAGACACCACCCACATTTCCCCCAGGTTTGGCTGTGCAGTCCTCCAATCATCTCCCTAGTTATATACTCACACACATAGACAGACAAACTTACACATTATACACCACACGTAAGGTGGTGTTAGGTTAGGGGACCGGGTTTAACTGGATTGGGCTGGTTATTCCCCTTGACTGCGAGGCTTGGTTTGGTTGAATTGCTACTAGTTCAGTATCCGGCATTCTTTCTCCTAACATCATGTTGTTTTTCTACCTCAGCTTTGACTTTCTTAATCCAGTTCTCCATCAGAAATGAATTCATCTCCTCAGTCTGTTCTCCAGTTCTCAAGATAGTTATAAGTATTATTTTAAACAGGTGGCCACCAAAAAGATCAGCATCTTGCAGTTTAAATGGAAAAATTTGATTTGGGTGATATTTGGAGGGAGAGTCTCCAGATGATAGGCAGTATATGTGGTGTAATGAGGACTGCTCAAGACAATCCAGGATCAACCACTGGTCACTGTCTAAATGTAAGATGATCCAGGATCAACCACTGGTCACTGTCTAAATGTAAGATGATCCAGGATCAACCACTGCTCACTGTCTAAATGTAAGATGATCCAGGATCAACTACTGGTCACTGTCTAGATGTTTGAAGGACAGCATCAGTTCTGTTCACAGTAATAACACTGCATTAACTGATCAGAAGGTGATGTCTATGTCTTAATTCCTCTGTCCTCTAACAGCACTGCTGGCCTGGTAAAAGCCACACTTTGGAAGTGAAATAGCTCTCTCCTCAAACCCAAGCAGGTCAAACAGGAAGCTCACGAGTTTATTGAGCCTTATTGGAACAAAAAATAAACATAAAAACACTTATGATTGGAACTGGAAGCTCCTTGAACATAAATTTGGAAAATTATTAAGTGATTTAGCCAAGGAAAAAAGAGCAATGGAGGAAGACATTGTTGTTCAGCTAACCTTTCTTTCTCAAAGTGAGGTATTATCTGATAGGGACAGATGTGAATATGTAAAGTTACAGAATAAATGGGATGAATTACACAAGTCAGAAGCCAGAGGAGCTTTCATCTGATGGAAGATGTCGTGCCAATGGTGTAGATAAATTGTAATCATTGGCTTACTGTGAATATTAGACTGAATTCCAATATCACTGAGCTATAACCATAACCTTATTTGAGAATCTGAAGCCAGTTAAGTTCCAGTGATTCTGAAAAACTGTATTTATGGCTCAGCGTTCTGGGCACTGAACTAAGAAATGATTTAAAACAGCTCTTCATTAGAGTTTACATACCTTAAATTATAACATTAATGTAGCGAGTACAGTAATACTCTTGGAATTCAATTCTCCTCCATAACTAAGTTCCAAGATCATCACATTCAGTAAACTAGTGAATGATTTATCACATAGTGAAAGAGTAGGATACAAATGCAAATGTACTCAAAGAGATGTGAATGCAGGGAGTGTGTGTGTGTGTGTGTGTGTGTGTGTGTGTATTTTTATCTGTGAATTTTTGGCTTATTCACTTTAACACTGCATGCTGTGAAGTTTGCTTGACAAATAAAAACCTTAGAATTTCTAACAATCATCTCTTTCTCCCTCCTATCCCCTCCCCCCTCTCTGTAGTCTGTGTAACTGCAGTATAACAGAGGAAGACTGTGCAAATCTAGCTTCTGCTCTGAGATCAAACCCCTCACACCTGAGAGAGCTGAATCTGAGTGGGAATAAACCAGGAGAATCAGGAGTGAAGTGTCTCTCTGCTTTACTGAAGGTTCCACAGTGTAAACTGGAGAAACTGGAGTGAGTAAACATAACCCAGTATAATGTAGCAGAATGTAGTGGACAGAATTTTATAGTCACTATAGGAGAACTGGTTCTTTAAAGATTTACTTAGACTTTTACAGTGAGTTCTATATTGTCCAATAACCTGTAATGTTTTTGAAATTCAGTCTCTTTACACACACATTCTGATTACAAACATAAACACACACACACACACAAAACTATCAATAAATACTCTCCACCATAGTGACTATATACCACTAAAGCATAAACCAAATTGTCATATTTCATGAATATTTGACTCTTGAAGAAGAGAAGACAAAAATATGACTCTTGAAGTATTTCTATTGCTGTTGTAATAATTCTTTGCTAAGAATGTCTCTAAAGCTTGGTGAATTCAAACTGTGGACTCTGTGTTGTCAGAGTGATGATGTCATAGGACTACATTGTGATGTCATTTCAGAAACTCCAGTGTGACTGTTCTGTATGATTGTTGTGTTTTTGTGTGTTTGTGTTTGTGGCTGTGTGTGTGGGTGCGCACTTGCGCGCGTGTGTGCAACAGAGATCAGTAATTTTCAGTATCAGTAACAATAATGATGTTCTCTGACTGCTGTATAAACAGGTGAATCATTTCATTGAGCCATGAAAATGAAATAGTGACAAACAGACACACACACACACACGCACACACACACACACACACACAAAATATGTTCACAGATTCCATCCATATTAGATGTTTCGAAAGTGATATCTGATTATTAACCTCTCACCGCTCCTATAAAATGTACTGGAGAAGATATCAGATGAAGTGTGTGGTATGTTCATAAATGAAAATACTGATATGGAAGAGCTGTAGGTGGTTGAGACAGATGTAATAAATAACAGTGTTGTTCTTCTCTTACAGATCAGTAGGTCTAACTAACAGATACAGTATTTAACACAAACAGATGTTATGTGTGATGAGTGTAAAGATGGTAGTGGTAGAATAGGGAAAGCGATGACATACACATGAGATGCTGGAGGGTGCTGCCTACTTGGGTGTTGTGTCTCTTTAAGAGGAGATTTGGTGAGCTTTCGCGAGAGGGGCGAGTCTTAGAACTCTTTAAAGAGTTTGCTGTGAAGTGACGCGGCACCGTATTGGTTAACAGAGGTTGTCAGTATCATCTCCCTATTTCTCATCATTATTTCCCCACTGGGCAATATTGGAGTCTTTCTCACACCTGTCAGATTCACATCACCATAACTGAACTGGAAAGATACTGTTTAGTCTCACCGAGCATGACACACAGACATCACGGTGAACTGAACCATCCTTCTGGAGACACCACCCACATTTCCCCCAGGTTTGGCCGTGCAGTCCTCCAATCATCTCCCTAGTTATATACTCACACACATAGACAGACAAACTTACACATTATACACCACACGTAAGGTGGTGTTAGGTTAGGGGACCGGGTTTAACTGGATTGGGCTGGTTATTCCCCTAGACTGTGAGGGTTGGTTTGGTTGAATTGCTGCTAGTTGAGTATCCGGCATTCTTTCTCCTAATATCATGTTGTTTTTCTACTTCAGATTTGACTTTCTTAATCCAGTTCTCCATCAGAAATGAATTCATCTCCACAGTCTGTTCTCCAGTTCTCAAGATAGTTATAAGTATTATTTTAAACAGGTGGCCACCAAAAAGATCAGCATCTTGCAGATTAAATGGAAAAATTTGATTTGGGTGATATTTGGATATTTGGCAATACATGTGGTGTAATGAGGACTGTTCAAGACAATCCAGGATCAACCACTGGTCACTGTCTAAATGTAAGATGATCCAGGATCAACCACTGGTCACTGTCTAAATGTAAGATGATCCAGGATCAACCACTGGTCACTGTCTAAATGTAAGATGATCCAGGATCAACCACTGGTCACTGTCTAAATGTAAGATGATCCAGGATCAACCACTGGTCACTGTCTAAATGTAAGATGATCCAGGATCAACCACTGCTCACTGTCTAGATGTTTGAAGGACAGCATCAGTTCTGTTCACAGTAATAACACTGCATTGACTGATCAGAAGGTGATGTCTATGTCTTAATTCCTCTGTCCTCTAACAGCACTGCTGGCCTGGTAAAAGCCACACTTTGGACGTGAAATAGCTCTCTCCTCAAACCCGAGCAGGTCAAACAGCAAGCTCATGAGTTTATTGAGCCTTATTGGAACAAAAAATAAACATAAAAACACTTATGATTGGAACTGGAAGCTCCTTGAACTTAAATGTGGAAAATTATTAAGTGATTTAGCCAAGGAAAAAAGAGCAATGGAGGAAGACATTGTTGTTCAGCTAACCTTTCTTTCTCAATGTGAGGTATTATCTGATAGGGACAGATGTGAATATGTAAAGTTACAGAATAAATGGGATGAATTACACAAGTCAGAAGCCAGAGGAGCTTTCATCTGATGAAGGATGTCGTGCCAATGGTGTAGATAAATTGTAATTATTGGCTTACTGTGAATATAAGACTGAATTATAATATCACTGAGCTATAACCATAACCTTATTTGAGAATCTGAAGCCAGTTAAGTTCCAGTGATTCTGAAAAACTCAAATGTAAATGCAAATGTACTCAAAGAGATGTGAATCCAGGGAGTGTGTGTGTGTGTGTGTGTGTGTGTGTGTGTGTATTTTTATCTGTGAATTTTTGGCTTATTCACTTTAACACTGCATGCTGTGAAGTTTGCTTGACAAATAAAAACCTTAGAATTTCTAACAATCATCTCTTTCTCCCTCCTATCCCCTCCCCCCTCTCTGTAGTCTGTATAACTGCAATATAACAGAGGAAGACTGTGCTGCTCTGGCTTCAGCTCTGAGATCAAACCCCTCACACCTGAGAGAGCTGAATCTGAGTGGGAATAAACCAGGAGACTCAGGAGTGAAGTGTCTCTCTGCTTTACTAAAGGATCCACAGTGTGAACTGGAGAAACTGCGGTGAGTAAACATAACCCAGTATGATGTAGTAGAATGTAATGATCAGTTTTATAGCCACTACAGGAGAAAAAGTTGTCTAAGGATTTCCTGAGATTTTTAAACTGAGTTTGTTACTTTCCAATTACCTCAATTGTTTTTGAACTCCAGTCTCTTCACAAACACATTCTGATTACACAATGATTATAAGTGCGTACACGCACACACACACACACACACACACACACACACACACACACAAAACATCTGCACAGTTTTTGTGCTTACACACACATTTTGATTACACGCCCCCACACACACACACTTATATTTTAACTAGATTCATGTTCACAGATTCCATAAGCAATTGCTGTTGTAAATGTTAAAAATTGTTTAATTTGGAAAATATCTGATCATAAACTACTCACCAATCCTGGTATATGTACTGGTGGGAATATGATTTGTGAGAATTGTGTGGTATGTTCATAAATAAAAATGCTGGTATGGAAGAGCTGTAGATGGTTGAGACAGATGTAATAAATAACAGTGTTGTTCTTCTCTTACAGATTAGCAGGTCTAACTAATAGATACAGCATTCAACACAGACAGTAGAGACAGACATCATGTGTAATAATATTGTTTTTCTATTACAGATTTGTCTTTTTTAGTGCAGTTTTCCATCAGAAATGAATACATCTCCACAGCTTTTTCTCAGGATAGTTATAAATAATATATTAGACAGGCGGCCACCAAAATGATCTGTATCTCACGGCTTAAAAAAAGTTATGGATAAATTTGATTTGGGTGATATTTGGATATTTGGCAATATATGTGGTGTAATGAGGACTGTTCAAGATAATCCAGGATCAACCACTGGTCACTGTCTAAATGTAAGATGATCCAGGATCAACCACTGGTCACTGTCTAAATGTAAGATGATCCAGGATCAACCACTGGTCACTGTCTAAATGTAAGATGATCCAGGATCAACCACTGGTCACTGTCTAAATGTAAGATGATCCAGGATCAACTACTGGTCACTGTCTAAATGTACGATGATCCAGGATCAACTACTGGTCATTGTCTAGATGTTTGAAGGACAGCATCAGTTCTGTTCACAGTAATAACACTGCGTTGACTGATCGGAAGGTGATGTCTATGTCTTAATTCCTCTGTCCTCTAACAGCACTGCTGGCCTGGTAAAAGCCACACTTTGGAAGTTAAATAACTCTCTCCTGTAGGTGCAATTGCAATCCTAACACAGAGACACCAAAAGATGTAGGTGTGGTAGGATCTATAAATCAGTCTCATAAATCAGTCTCATAAAATTTATTAACCATTAATTGCGATGTTCAATATTTTATTAATTAAACAACTAAGATTAATGGGATAAGCTAGCTGTAACACTGTGCTACAGTCTTAGAGAGTATTGCAGTACTAATGTATTGCAATTACACTACTAAACCCATCACACTCATGAACAACCAGGTTGAAGGTAATTGGGAGTGCTTTGATGGCAGAGGTTGGCATTCAGTGAATACTGTGGCAGAAACAGACAGGACAACAGTTTATTTCAATGATACTATTTATTAACATAATCAATACTACTTGGCAAACCAATACTGATATGGTACAATCAATAATCAGCAGCAAATAGAATGATCAAAGGGTAACAAAATGGTGATGAGTCTATGTACAGGCATTCAGTGTAGAACTGAATGAGTGTTAGACCAGAGATGAGTGAGTGTGTGTGTGTGTGTGTGAGAGAGCGCGCGTGCGTGTATGTGGGCGTGTGCCCAGCTGCGCACTGAAGAGAGAGGGAGGAGTTCTTTGGAGAGAGGCTCTGCGCAGGCGCACAGAAGAGAGGAGGAGGAGCGAGGGAGAGAGGCTGTGCGCATGTGTACAGCAAGAGGTATGCGTGGTATGAGGATTTAGTGCGCAAGCGTGTGTGCTAAGCACCAACTAGAGTGGGGGTGGCAACGAGAATCGCATGTGTGCGAGAGACCAAAGAATGTCTAACTTGAGAGCTAGTCTCAAGTAAGTGGGCCCTAAACTCAACAACTCTACCCAACCCTTAAGTCACGCTGCAATCCCAATGTTGGAGGTGTGCAATCAGAAAAAGGGAGTTAGAGAGAGAGAGAACGCATGCCAGATCTATCCTTCACAAGAAAATAATAAACGGCTAAAAAACGCATCGTACATGAAATACAGCGTGTACATTAAAATCGTAAAAGAATTCAAATGATAACACTTTCTTCACGTTAACTGCGTATAATCTTAATACTAAAGTATGCCCAGATGCCAGCCTTACTTTGAATAGCTCATTGCGTGGCGACCGAGGGTGCGTCTTTGGTAGTCTGATGAGCAGTGCGATTCGCAGGTCCAGAGAGAAGTTCCTTTCCTTGTCACTTGAAGATCTTCGGGGCTCCGTTACTCGTCCGATGATCTTTAAGGGTTCTTGATTTAGTTCGTCGACATTTAAAGAAGTAGAAAGGGATCCGGTCGCCTTTTCTTCCGTCGATTACTGTGTGCGTTACAGTGTAACTAGCCGGTAGAAGTTAAAGTTGCAACTGCGCGAGAGAAAGTAAATTAAACTTTGGTTGTACAAATGTCTCGCTTCTTTGTTACGCTGTCCTTTTCTTCGGCGGAGAAAAGAGACACCCGTTGCTAGCGAGCTGCTACTAGAGCGAGCCGCTGCTAGGGAGTTGCAGAATTGAAGCTGGAAAGAGCTGGAAAAGAGGGCTGGAAAAGACAAAAAAAGTTTGGAACTTTCCGCGGTTTTATGGCGAAAATTGCGTCATCCCTGTATGGTATCTGCTGTAACCAATACCGTTACAGTGAAACCTGAGAAGATGGGTACAGATTACCCATGCTGTCGCGCAGGGAATTATGGGTAATATGTTCTACGGCCTGACGACGCCTACACTCCTCAAACCTGAGCAGATGAAATAGCAAACTCACAAGTTTATTGCGCCTTATTGGAACAAAGAATAAACATAAAAGTGAAACTGGAAGCTCCTTGAACATGAGTTGTGAACGTCTCTGTGTGATTTAGCCAAGGGGGGAAAAAAGCAATGGAGGTTTGGAGGAAATGGAGGAAAGTAAATAATTTACAGTTATTCTGAAAAACTTTATTTATAGCTCAGCGCTCTGAGCACGTAATCAAGAAATTATTAAAAAGAACTCTTCATTAGCATTTACATAGATTACATAATGGCATTAATTTAGCAAGTACAGTAATTCTCTTCAACTTCAGTTTTCCTAGATAACTAAGTTCAGTATCTAGGAAACGATTTCTCACACACTCAAAGAGTAGTGGTGAGACCGGGCTGATTCTTTCCATAGACGAGCAGGACAGAAAGGACAGACTACATTATGGCAGACAGACACACGGAGCTGTGCTCTAGATCAGTGGTTCAAAATCCTGCTCCTGGGGGACCCCTGATCTGCACACCTGATTAGTGTGATTAACATGCTCTTGATTAAATCAGGTGTGCTCAGCCAATCAAAAGTGCCACTGATGAGTTCAGTCAGGTAGGTGGAGCAGGGAAAGATGGAAAACGTGCAGAGCAGGGGTCCCCCAGGAGCAGGACTGAGAACCAGTGCTCTAGAGGATATCAGGGTGTCTGGTTTTTCTCTGATTTGGAAACGAGGGGTGCTGCTATCCTTTTTGGGGGTGTCTGTGCCCAGAGGGAATAGAATTCCAGAATTTGTGAACTGTTAATCAGAGCTCAGTTTAAATCATTTTAAACCATTTTCTTTCTCAGCTAAGAAAAAGCAGTATTGTATTAACCCACTTGTGTCAGCAACATTTTATGAAATTAAATACCATCTCTCTAATGCTGCAAACAGCTTAGGTTCACTGACAGCTTGAGAATTAGCTGTTGGTTAATTGTCCTGTCGTTATGTAAAAGCCCTATAGCACGCTTATGGGTATGTGACTGATTACAGGTTCAATGCGCGCATTTATTCTGTAATGCCATAATGGTCAGTTTAATTTTCTTTTGTCCTTTATAGTTTGTGAAGAAGCAGAGGAATGCAGATTGGACTCGTGACATGGTTTGAATTCCATTCCCACGGGGAGCAAAACCTCTTAGGGGATCTGGTCTTGTTGAAATGGATTGTTATTAAGTTGTGACCAAATGGTGTGTTTTGGTCCTGAATGCAGGAAGACTTGAGCCATTAAATGGTGAAATTAGGGACAGAGAGAGAGAGAGAGAGAGAGAGAGAGAGACCCTGCGGGGCATGGGGAGAGTCTGTGTAATATTTAATCTCAGAATTAGTGAAACAGTTAGTAACTCCTATTGCAATGCAAAAAGTCTCTTCTCCATGCTTTAAATGCTACAGCTGAGTAACTTCATGTTGAAGATAAGACTCTTAATGATCCCAGAGTAATAGCCAACTTGTGCTATAATTTATGTATCAATAAACTTTCTAACAATCATCTCTTTCTCCCTCCTATCCCCCTCCCCCCTCTCTGTAGTCTGTGTAACTGCAGTATAACAGAGGAAGGCTGTGCAGCTCTGGCTTCAGCTCTGAGATCAAACCCCTCGCACCTGAGAGAACTGGATCTGAGATGGAATAAACCAGGAGAATCAGGAGTGAAGTGTCTCTCTGCTTTACTGGGAGATCCACAGTGTAAACTGGAGAAACTGGAGTGAGTAAACATAACCCAGTATGATGCACCAGAATGTAGTGAACAGAATTTTATAGTCACTACAATAAAACAAGTTCTTTAAAGATTTACTGAGATTTTTACAATGAGTTCCATACTGTCCAATAACCTCAAATGTTTTTGAACTCCACATTTTCATTCAACACACACACACACACACACACAGACACACATACATACATGTGGCAGAAATGACTCACTGAAATGATTCATGTGTTCATACCGACAAAGATGCACTTATACAATAGCAATATTCATGTTCATAATTCTGGCATGCTAGTGCCCTCACTGCAGACGGAAATTAAGCTAGTCCTGATAAAGGATTTCAACCTTTAATTTAAAGACATTGTCGTGGAGTGACGTGATTCGTGGGTGGTTTGAACAAAAAAATGATTGGCTCCGCCGCAATAGCACTTCAGTGCAATGGTGTTTTATTTACAGTGTTTCCCAAACAGCCCAACAACGCAAAATTCCGTGACAAAAATCCCAAAAGTGCAAAAATATGTTTAAGTTTCAGAAAACAAAAGACAAAGCAAAAACAAAAAGAATTCAAATTTACAAGTATATACGAACACGATTTAACGTACTCAACTCTCAATGGTCCTACCACGACCGAGTTCCCCCAACCACTCTCTCTCTCTAGGTACCCCGGGGCTCTTCTTCTACCCTAAGCCCCGCCCCTAGTTCATACCATATTGGAGGCTTGACCACCAAATACATTCCCCCCCCCCCCCCCCCCCCCCCCCCCACTGTTATAATTTGAGGCATTTCTAAAAATCACATTTAATTTGTACACCCCACATTGATGATGAAATGTCACAACATTTAAAATAACCATTCCATAATCCATTTCATTCATATGTTTCATGTTCTGACACTCGTACATGGTTTGCCCCACCAGCTCGTGGCGCGAAAGAGCCACCCCCCAAGCTTTAAAACCGTCAGGGAAATTCCGACTTAGTTTGGCCTTTTGCAGCTTCCATAGCCAGGAAGTTCAACAGTTAACACGGAAGACAGTGGACGAACATAACAACAACAGATGAAGATCTTCAAAACGACAAACAGATAAGACAATAAACAAGGCTTTAAATGGATTTTTGTGTCTGAGTAGATTTGTGTTATGTAGGACCGGGATGAATTATGTCGTGGTTGTGAGTGCGTGTATGCGAATGGAACATATTTAGACGCTAATTCTGTGCGTGCACTCACAGAAGCGTCTAACTAGAAACGGGGAGGGGAATGTAATGCGTTTGGGTGTCAATCAAAAGTGCCGCCGCGGTTACCGACAGAGCCCTCCGTCACAGACATATAGCTATTTCTAAACTAACAAATTTCAAATCATATTTTTTTCTGAAATGGCCAGTCAGTTTGAGCAAGGTCACTGTATATTCTACATAATGACACAGTTTTACATCATTACATAATGACGTCATCAACAAACGGACCTGCTAGGAGCAACTTTCCCTGAAAATGAGTTGGTAACACTGGATACAAGCACAGACAGACTTAAGATTAGGTTACAGTCCTCTCCTCTGGAAAAAGCAACAAAAAAGGAATGTCACCAAAAAGGACATATCCTTCTGTCTATTGAAGTTATTTGCTTTTAATTGGAGTTGATTGCTGTTCTTACAACAGAGTATTAGGGCCACAAGTCATAAGTGTTATTTTAGACGGAAAGTATCAGAAGAGCAACCTGCCGCCTGGGTTAAAATGAGGAACGAAACTGTAAACTTGTTTTTGCTCAACAATCAAAACCACATTTATCAGTGGTTTAATGATAAGATGGTGAAGTAAAGTTACCTGTTGACTGATGTGTGTGACACGACATGACACCTGAGAGAAATAGCAGTTACCAGAAGCAGGATCAGGCTGCCACTGACTGTCCTCTCACCCGTTTTGTTGGTCACTGGTAATATATTTTCCTAAAAATTATGGGTTTTTTATTTCTCGAAATTTTACAATTTTATTCTCATAATGCTATGATTTTTTCATAATATTACAACTTTTTTTCTTGACATATTATGATGTGTCCCTCATTAAATTATGGCTTTATTCTTGTAATATTATGACTTTTTTCTGAATTACGGCTTTATTCTCATAATATGACGACGTTATTCTCGAAATCTCAGAATTTTTTTCCCTCAATGTGGCTCTAATACTCTGTCGTATGTTCTGCACTTTTGCACATCACAAATTTTTTAAACCAAAAGCAATTAAAGTGTTTAAACTTGTTTACAGTAGATGTATTGTCCACTGATTTATTTTGTTACTTTTCAGTACACCATATTCAGTATGCCAATTAGCACTGTATCACTTTGAATATTAAAAGGCAAATTAACATCAGAGCACTCTTGTGAGTTTTCTACCTTTTAAGATTAAAAACCATACAAGGGTAAAAACACGCCAGTCTAACATTGTTATGATGTAAGCAACACAGCTACAACTAATAAAACTGATAATGGGTGTATTAGATTTACAGTAGGTGAGCAAAGGATCCAACACTGACAATAATCTATTGTGTTGGCGGCGCTGAGGGGCCCCCAAATCAAATTCTGCTTTGGGCCCCATAAAGGTTTGGGCCCTGATGAAAATGCTGGTATGGAAGAGCTGTAGATGGTTGAGACAGATGTAAAAAATAACTGTGTTGTTCTTCTCTTACAGATCAGTAGGTTAAACTAATAGATACAGCATTTAATACAGATGGTCCAGACAGATGTTATGTGTAATGATGTCGTTTTTCTATTACAGATTATAATCTTGGAAACCAGTGTTCCATCAGAAATGAGCTCATCTCCACAGTCTGTTCTCCAGCAGCTGGCTGTGGAAACACACCTGAGTGTGTTTAGTCATTAACACACCTGGATCCACTCTTACTAATCAACAGGAGCTACAGTAACAGGCAGTGTGACTGTATTTGACACAGAGAGAAACTGACACTGCTCCACTGTCCAGTTCTCCCCCCTTAAACTGTGTTCTTCTCTATAGAGGAGTGAGAGAATCACTGCCCAGCCCTGGAGGAGACAACTCCAACCCCAGAGACCCTCACTGAGCCCCTGGTGGGAGCCAGACCATCACTAATCACCCAGACCACTGCCAAGCTTTTGTTTGTTGTCTTTGTGATCTGTGGGTTTGGTGGCTGAAAGAAATGGTCTGTCGTGGTCTATGCTGCAGTTTGTCTCCTTGTATTGTCTTGTCTCAGTCTGTATCTACACACACACACACACAAACACACACATTTTAAGGTGAGAAGTTCTAAAGGACGTTTTGTAATGTGAATGTCTGTGTAACTCCTCCTACATCTGGACAAAAAACAGGTCTGAGTATTATAATCTCAGCTTTCATCTCTTTGAACTCATACCACATACTCTCATATGTTCCCAAAATACTTTGTACATATTTAATTTGTATGTGTATGTTTTAGAATGAGAGGTATCTGTTACATACAGCTACATAAATATTGCTTATTAAAATTTTTATTATGTTTTTTGGTGTTTTTTTGCAATTTTGAATAATTTAGATATTAGTGTTTAGATCTGTGCATTCAGCCTCTGGAGTGTGTGGGAGGTCTTTTCATCGTGAGAATTGTTACATTTGCATTTCTTAACAGATTTGAAACATTTGGTTTTCACTGATATCTCAAAGGGTGGTGTTAGAAACAGCTGTGATGAGCTTGGGCTGGGAACAGATGAAACACCTGTAACTCTGAATTACTTTGACTTTTTGTTTTCTCTCTAAATCTAATTCATATTGTTTACAGTTGTTTACAGTCTAAATGTATTATATTTCACTGTAACAGTTCATTTTGGTCAAAGCATCTCTGACAGTAAGATGCTGTCAAATACACTGAACTGAAAGGAAAATAAAAAGGAAGAATCATGTTTGATTTGTTATTATACTGACACTAGTACATTTTCTGAATAACAACAATTTAAAAAAAAACACTTAATAGATTTTACATATTTAAAAAGTATAATGAGTCAGGCATTAATAATGTATGTGTCACGGCCTGTGAGGCCTGGGATACAGAATATGGACCCAAAAGCAGACTCTTGAGAGATTGTATTAAAAAGGTGATTTTAATTATCAAAAATTTCAGCAAAAACAGAAAACAGCAGGCAGTGCTAGCAGTAAATTCATAAACAGGCAAAAATGGGGATCAGGCAAAAACATGGTTTGAGCCCAGGCAGAGTTCAAAACTAGAGGACAAAACAGTAACCAAAAGTGAGCAGGCACACGTCACAGATGAGGAGGGCAAAAACAGTCCAGGCAATTACAAAAAACCAAAAGGGCAAGACAAGTGCAAAAATCCAGGAAACAGGCAGAAGTCAAAAACATGAGCAAGAGTCAGAAAAACATACATGAAAAACCGCGAAAGAACCTTCCAAAAAGTGACAAGGATAACCTGGCAAAAGTGAATGGTGAGACAAGGCTTTTAAAACACAGACTAATGAGAGAATGGTGAACAGGTGAGTAGAGGGAAGGCAGGTGATTGGTGCGAATACAAAAATGTGGAGTGGAACCCAGGAAACAGAACACAAAACGGGAGAGATGGAAAATGTGGCTACACAGGGGAAGGACCGGGCTGGACTGTGACACTACGCTTTTGTGTATTCACCTGGAAACAGATCTTTTAGTTCAACAAAAATGTTTCATACTGTCAGGAAAGGACATGGGAGTAACAGAGTGCAGAGTAACAGGAAGGGTCTTTAATAACAATGAAGGTTTGGTACAAATGGGGTTAACACTAGATACACATAGGACACAAACAGGGAAACACACAAAACACCCGGTAAAGGTCAACCATTCAACTGGTTAAGACGACCCTCATAAAATGGAGGGCTCTAGGCTTTAACATGTCTCACAAATATGAAAAAAAAAAATTACACAAGAAGAACTGGAATTTTGAGTGGACATCTTTATCATTTTGTAATATGTGACAGTGTGAAGTGTTGTGGAGACAGATACCTCATTAGGCTGTGTGTGTATAAACAGGGAAACAGGGGCTGAATGAGTGTTAAGTGCATTGGTGTTAGTTGCTGTCGTGTTTTTCATTTGTTTTCAAATGGGCCTGTTTCTTTTTTTAATGAGCTCCTGTCATTGCTGTAGCCTATTGGTTGTCATGTTGGGCTACTGTTCTTTCTGTTCCCTCTACAAATCCAGTTATAACATAACCATTCCATGTTTCACACATTGTCAAAACAGATCATTTTAGACAGCAGCTCAGGATTCCTGTGTGAGTGAGTTAACTGTTTCATTTTAGGAAATTGCATTTCCCTTGGTTTTGTCTGGATAGGAAGACAACAAAAGTCCAGTGTATTTTTCTTTTCTAATATTTCAACATGGTTTGGATGATTTTAATTCAACTTTAATCAGTATGTCTGTTTTGTCTTCACTCCAACACTAATGCTTCCTTAATGTTACTTGAATGTTACTTAACATAAGCCCTTCCTGCTTTTAATGGAAGTCACAGATAAATCAATGCTACAGTAAGTGATTAACATGAATTAGACATACTCTGTCTATACTCTGAACATACTCTGATATACTCTGTATACACTCTCTAGTGGATAAAATGTAGAATAAATGAACAATGTTTTAAAAGGTTTGTAATGAATATGTTGCTGTTTGCATCATAATTTTATTATTACTATTTTATTTTATTTATCATTATGTTTTATTATATTATATTATATTATATTATATTATATTATATTATATTATATTATATTATATTATATTATATTATATTATATATTTTTTAATTTTACTCTAACGACACTTTTGATTTAAAAGTGAAAAAGTTACTCAGGGTGGAGTATATGAACAGGAGTCTCCACTGATGGTAATGGAGTCCTAACACAGCTGACTCAAACCCACCTGAGTCTCTAACTGTAGTTCACACTCACCTCACCACTCTGACTGTTTACATGTGTGTGTATGGAGGGGAGTGACTGCCTTGCTCCTCCTCTCTGGACTACACAACCCACTCTAGTTCAACTACATGTCCCATAAACCCCTGAATGAACTGTGGCTGATAATTTGATGTTGTATACTTCAGTTCAGCCTCTAATAAGCACCCCCCCCCCCCAACTATTTTTCCTCACTCAAGCACATTATAACATAGAGAAGGTATGGGGTGTAAGTGTTAAAACACTTTCACAGTATAGACAAGGTATGAACTATTGAGGGCTATTAGTAGTTTAAGACAAGTGTAAACCACAAGAAGTCACATTTCTCGATTCTCAATTAACACAAATTCAACCAGTCCCCATGAATTCTACACGCCCTTGCAATTTTGTCCAATTACTGCAAATTTTCTGCAAATTTGACCAATCAACCATAGCAGTCCCTCGCACAAAATGTTGACCCCCACGGGAGTCAGGCAAGAGTACAGTTGAGCCAAACAGTTTTTTGACCTCTGTCGCTCTCTCATTTATCTCGGTCTCTTTTTCTCATTAATTATGCTCTCTTGCATCTTGTCCATTGGTTTGATAACTTTGGAATGAACAGTGTTCTGTATAAAATATTTTTTTGTGTTGAAGTAAACAGTTAAACTTTACTGAGTGGTCTCATGGATAGTTTTCTGGATGTGCACTTGGCCGAAGGGAGACGGTAGAGTGTCAAACTAAGGCTTCATTCATTGGAACCCACAGCTGTGTATGTTATGTTGGGAAGGTGCAGCTATGTGCGACACTGAACACCTCACATTTACCGCGACAAATAACTGCAAAAGGCCGCTCAAGGCCACTCCCCAGTGTTCTATATGAGAGCGGGGGTAAACTGTTCTAGTGGAACATAAACGAAAATCATCGAATGATAAACACTTTTCCACCGCAAAACACACCTGGAGAATGGCTGGAATGCAGTGACAGCATGCAAGACAAATTATCGTTACAGAGGCTGTTACATCCAGATCTGTTGTAAGAGTTGAGAGAACCAAAGTGAGTTGGATTACATATGCAGGGTTAGTGCTAACATTAGTGTAGTTTATCACAAAGTGACTGAGGCGTGTGCTTTTCTGTTAGCGTGAAATACTGTGTGTCTGTGTGTGCACTTATGCATGCGTCTGTGATGAAAAAAATAGCTGGAGAATAAAGAAGTCTCAAATAACATGGGGTGAAAGCCTATTCAAAACATCAACTAAAGAAAAAAAATAGCAACTATTTTTGCAATTTTCACTTACTCACATAATTTTACTGCAGAAGAACATTGCAACATGCATCGCAATTGTTTAGAAAAGCTGCCACGAAATCACTCATTTTAGACTGCAACAATTACAAAAAACACCCGCGAAATCCTGGATGGACTGCTTAACACAATAGCTTTCTCATTTAGAAACCACCAAGCTGCCACTAGAGGTCACTTTATCTCAGATTTGTGTTAAATATTCTTGATATATAAAATTGAATTTATTTAAAAAAAAATTATTGTCAGTTGCCTTTGCCATGTACGATGTTGTGTAGGCAGCTTGAACATAAACCTGAACCCAGGCTGACAGTCTGGTCCAGGGTAATGAAGAGCGTTGTCACACTGGGGCTGATAGTTCTATGGGTGGAGTGTATGGAGGAGATCTGTGAGAGGAGACTGTGTAAGTAACAGTCTCAATCAGGGATGAGTTCATCTGGAAAGAGTGGAGACCAAAGTGTCTGTCAGTGGGAGCTGGAGTAATGGGGTTTCCAGGACAGTGGCTCTAATAAGTTCCTCAGGATGTCAGGTATTAAAGGACAGAAGCATAGGACACGCCCTTCAGAGGGCGTCACAGGTAAATGATGAAACACCTGATGATGAAGGGCACTCTCCTGAGGATAGAGTGAAGAGCAGTAAACCAATCAGCTGTCAGTAAATGAAAAACAATTCATTCAAACTTTACTTAATGGATCTGAATTTCTCTATAGCCAGACTTTGTCTGGTCTACCACACATATATGTATTCACTGTATATTGGCAGGGCTATGGTCTATGTACATATATACTAACATATTTTACAGGATTAAAATTTGACAGTGTGGTGTTTGGGGACAATATCTTTGACTCCTGAACAAGAGACCACAAGAGTTAATGTGGCTGAGTCAGACAGTACCATTCACCTGAAACTCACAGACAAATGATCCAGAGACAATGTCATGTTTCTGGCCACTGACAGAACCAACACTGGACTCTGTTCTCAGTTTGTAATAAAACAGACTCAGGATGAAACAGGCTCCCTGTGTGTGTGTGTGTGTGTGTGTGTGTGTGTGTGTTTTCAGAGGAACTCTCAGAGAGTGAGAGAAGTGTAGAATGAACATATGTGAGTAAGTCAGTGACATCTTCATGACATCATCACTGAAGCTGTGTGTACTGTATTTCTCAGCACGGTTTGGTAACAAAGCTTAAGAGCTGTTCTTTACAGTAGACTTACAGTGGACCTCTGAGAAAACACTGATTCAGCCACCTGCTTATGGAAAACACTTACAGCATATAGGCCCAGTCAAAGATACAGAACCAGTCAAAGATACAGAACCAGTCAAAGAAACAGACCCAGTCAAAGATACAGGCCCAGTCAAAGATACAGAACCAGTCAAAGATACAGGCCCAGTCAAAGATACAGAACCAGTCAAAGATACAGACCCAGTCAAAGATACAGAGCCAGTCAAAGAAACAGACCCAGTCAAAGATACAGGCCCAGTCAAAGATACAGAACTAGTCAAAGATACAGAACCAGTCAAAGATACAGACCCAGTCAAAGATACAGAACCAGTCAAAGAAACAGACCCAGTCAAAGATACAGGCCCAGTCAAAGGAGTATGATGTTGTTGTTATTATTTTTTTTCCAGAGAATTGTGGAACTCTACTAGAATCACCAACCACATTGATTTTAAATGTCTGAGGAGGGTGTATGGTTTGACGTGTGGAGGTGGAGGAGAAACAAAGGAAAAATCTCTGGTCACTGTGCTGGGGTAGATCTCCCTGTGTAGAGAGAACATCAGTCTCTGTGCAGCTTTCAGTAACCAAGGCCTCCTCCATCACCATGTTCACTGTATATAACACATCTATTTACTTTTCTCCACCACATTCATCACATCTCTCTGTTCTCCACATGACAGATCAGAATCAACCACCACAGACTGTACACACTGTCTTCTCTTTTCCCTCACACAGATCAGAATCAACCACCACAGACTGTACACACTGTCTTCTCTTTTCCCTCACACAGATCAGAATCAACCATCACAGACTGTACACACTGTCTTCTCTTTTCCCTCACACATCAACCACCACAGACTGTTCACACTGTCTTCTCTTTTCTCTCTCATCTTTTTTATCCTTTCCCCGTTTCTCCTTTTTTACTGTCCTCCCTTTTCAATATTTTGCTTTTTCGGTCTGTCAATTTTTTAGTGTTTTCTGTTTTTTCTGCTTCCTCGTTTCATTTTCTTTGCTTTTCTTTTCTTTGTTCTCACTTTTTCAGTCTTCTGTTTTTAGTGTTTTCATTTTGTCTCACATATTTGGCCTTTGTATAAAATACTGTAAAACTGCAGTAAAACAAACAAAAATAAGAACTCTGTGTGTTTTATTTCTCCTTTTTGTGCCCATGCAGGATTGAATTCTCTAATATGTCACTTACATTTGGGCAAAAGCACATTTTCTGTCTTGAGATTATCAGAGCAATGTCTTTAATTAATTCCTCTACTGTGAAATGCTGTTAAAAGTCTCTCAGGGAGATTCAGTCACAGGCTGTGGGCAGAAACCTGAGGCAGACTGAGATCCAGGCCCTCACTGTACTGTAGAGGGGATCAGGGATCATCTGTGAGACAGAGCACAGAGTGTGTGAGACTCCAGTAGATCTTCTCAGGTGTGTTACTGAGAAACACAGGAGTCTCTCAGGGAGCTGTTCTCTCCTCTAGAGCTGTGAAATACTGCACCACTGCACCACACAGACCAGGATCCAAAATGGAAGAGTTTTCTAAATCTGAACTTCTGAAGTACATGCTTATTACCAAAAGTGGCAAATGTAAACAGTTAATCGTTAACCAGAAAGGTTATCATGAGTTTACGGCATCACTTCTTAGTAAAAGAAAAAGATAATGATAAAAATCTATGGTGTCACATTAAGAGAAGAGAGAGAAAGTGTTGAAGGTTTGAAATAAGAGCCAGTGGTGAAGTGACCATGGAGAACATTTCCAGGGCAGTAAGAACCTGTCTGTCAACTTATTTCCCATTGGATTCAGTAACATTACACTGTGCAGAATAACCAGGACTAACATCCAGTCTGGTTCTCATTTGCTTCTTTAGGAACCACAGCCGTTATGGGGACCTTTGGTCATTATAACTATAAACCAATCAGATCTCTGTAATAAAATACCACTCATATACCAGTACAGTGCACTGAACAAAGTTCATCTGGGTTATTAAATTATGAATACCGAAAGTGCATACCACTGTACCTCTCTCCTCTCTCTCTCTCTCTCTCTCTCTCTCTCCCTCCCCCCATCCCCTCTATCTATCTAAACCATAAAAACAAACTCATAAAACATCCCCTTATCATTCAGAATAAATTTTCTTTCATTGTTGGTCAGTCATGAAGAAGCAAAGTACACATGATTTTCTCATCTATGGGACATAATGAAAGTGTTTGTGGTTGTTAGAAGAGAAGAACTGAGTTTGAGTTGTCAGTGAGAAAGAATAATACATGTGGATCAGTGGGAGAGAACTGTGTGGTTAAGGGAGATCTGCTGCACTTTATTCATCATCTGATCTTCAGTCTAATAACAGGACCAGCACAGGAGGGTGAGTTCAGCACAACGCTTCATTTCACTGCTCTCATTGAACCACACCACGACTGTAAGTCGCTTTGGCTAAAAGCGTCTGCTAAATGCTAAATTGTAAATTGTAATTGGTACTGTCTTCAGTCTAGAGAAAATTCAGCCACTCATTAGTAAATGCTGATGTGTTTTACACTTTACAGTAACACTCTCTTTTGGCAGTTATAAATATTACTAACTCATTAGTAAGTGGTGATATGTTTTACACTTTACAATAAGGCTCCTTTTTTCCAATTATGAATGATAGTAAGTTACTAGTAAATGGTGATGTGTTTTATCCTTTACAATAAGGTTCCCTTTCAGCAGTTATAATTGTTAGTAACTAATTAGTAAATGGTCATAAAAATGAGATGAAGCTGACAGTTTAACATGCTCACTGGTGAAAGGAGAAGATACAGTAAGCTAAGCAACACCCATAGGAAAAATGAGGTCTTAGAGCACATTTCAGTCCACAAAACATTAACCTGTAAAACCCTGAATTTTGTAATATTTGTATTGACAGCTGCAGCTGTTGATTTGTTGTTTTGTGTCAGACTTTGACTATAAGCAGGAAAAAGATCAGAGGAAGACAGTTGAATGCCTGAGTAGACTGAGAGTGTGGTGTCTGTGATAAAGGATGAATAGGTAGTTATGTATGATTGGTGATTATTCTGTTAGAAATACAGAAACATACAGAAGGTGACATTTTGAGTTCTTTGATAGATATAAAGCAGGAAATCAGGAAGAGGTTATAGAGGACAACTTGCTCAACAGAGACAGTAACTCACAGGAATGTGGATGAACAGGTTTGGTGGAGTTCTGGTTGTACTCTATACTCAGTAAGGGAAGTTGGATATTGGAGTAAAAGAAATGGAATAAATAAACAAAAATAACAAGCACAAATAGATTTTACAGGGATGGTGAAAGTTAGTACTGTATACTTTGTATACTTTGATTAAGTGCTCCTAGCAACCTGTATCCAATGCTGTGTAAGTTTGACATTAAACAGAGTAACTACTTCAATCAATATAAAACCATACCAGTATGAAACTAGGATATATCAATAACTCAATATCAGGTTAAAACTATTTAAATAAATTCATTCAGCATGTCAATTTAAATAAAACTTTATCGGTTCAACACTATGTAATATCAATAGTCAATCCCATATATTACTCTTTTAAAACAAACACGAATCAAATGAAAACACAGAATGTGGGCACACACACACACTGTGGGGCCTAGCTGAATACTTCAACTGTCACCAGACCTCTTTGGTCTCTAAGTGAGGTGTAGTGGTAAAATACGATCACGGGTATATATTTTGTTAAGTGAATGGAATGTGTGGACATACTTTTCATCTTGTGTTTCACTTCTCTCTCTCAAACACTGGTTTATCAACCAAGCTCTCACACACCTGCCCCACAGTGTTAGAGAGCTCTCATTATCTATGGGCATCAAGGCCGAAGGCCTTTCTATTTTCCAGTGGAGCACAGTGCACTGTAGGGCTTCGGCACCCGTGGTGTAACTTTTATTTATTAAATAGTGTAACAGTGCAAACAGTAACATATATTTACATTTAAACACAGTAATTTTAACAGATGCTTTTGTTCAAAGCAACCTCCAATGAGCATAGAGATCTAAGTGGACACCCTAGGACATATGATGACTGTAGATTAGATGTAGACAGGGGCAGCTCTGCTGGCCCCTCTGAGGACCAGTGTTAAGACCTTGGACCTGAAGAGTGTGGCAGCAGGCAGTCAGTGGAGGCAGACAAAGACAGGAGTGTATGTGATAAGAGCATTATGACAGGTTAAACACTGGATATATTGAACATGCAGAGAGACCAGGCAGGAGCTCATTGGAGTAGTCCAGGTGAAAAGTGGACAATGCTGGACAATGCTTGGACCAGATGTGTCACTACATCTAACAACAGTGACAAAACAAAAGTCATCTTCTTTATGCTGCAGAAACTGTATTTGCACAATTAAATGACTGTTATATACGACTATTATATATCTGGTCCAGGTCCAGGTTTCTGATCTTGTTTGAGTGTCTTACTCCTGACTAACGTTGAATCTTGTTTGAAATAACTCAGTTGTTTGTGACTGCTTTGAAATCACTTACGTTGTGTGTGGGGACATCTGGGTTTGGTGTTGGTCCAGTTCAGTTTTGTTTTATATTGGTTTTCTGGTCTTGTTTTGTTTTGCACAGACACCTGAATTCACTTGCTAGTAGAGGTGAAGCAGAAAAAAAGGTGTTACTATACCCAGCCGGCATTTCAACGTTTACTCAATGTTGAGTCAACGTCTTGGCCCAAGGTTGAATCACCGCTGAATTTTGTTTCGATTTTGAAAATCGAAGCAATGTTCATATCACGAAGATGTTTCAAAGTCTTACTTTTCAATACTGGTGAATCTTGCGTCGACGTTGAATTAACGTTGAATCAAGTATTGATTCTGAAAATCAAATCAACGTTGATATCACGACATTGTTTCAACGTCTTATTTTTCAACATGGGTGAAGGTGTTGCGTCTTTCACGGCCTTTTTTTCAACATCTTTCTGTAAAGAATTACTTACAGTAGAGACTGAATTTCATTTTCGTTCTGAAATACATTTATTTGTACGTTTAACTATATTTCAGTTTAACGCTGTGCGATGATTATCACATATGCAGAGGAACAGTATCTTATAATGTAAATCTACTATATTCATAAGGATGTCACAAATAATTCATAGACTTATTTAAGAACAGAGCAACCATCCTGATACTTCTGGCTACACTTCACCAAAATGGCGACGTCCCAAATTACTGTCTGTAACAGAAAAACTTAAAACATAGAGACAGATATCCCAAAAACACCAGTACATCGTCTCCCAACACACATCTACTTCAACGACCACTCTCAGATGCTATAATACTATAACCTAGTTTGCAATTGGATCAACATGACAATACTGTCTTAATCAGGAATTTACTGTAGGTTACACGTCATATGTTTTCAGTGTAATTGTTATATGTAATGCAAATTGCTGTGCATAACTTGCAATACTACTATGCCTATACTATAAACACAAAAATAAACATCTCTAAATAAGTCAATAGTAAAGCTAGAATGTGATCAGATGAGACTCCCTGGAAAAAGATATTATGACACTTTCCTGAATAAATGTGAGGGAAAGCGGCTGTTACAATTTTCTTTCGCTTATTGTTGAAGACATTATGTCGATTCAACGTACAGATCTTTCAACGTTGATGTATAAGTATTTTGTTAACATTTCCACAACTATTAGCGTTAAATGTTGTTTCAGTGTTTTTTCAACGTTGAGGCAACAACTGACATCATTGCAACCGCGTTTCAACGTTGAAGGTCGGTCATGTGCCAGCTGGGTAGACTCTATATTATAAAAAGGTGTTACTATAGACTCTACATTAGAAAAAGGTGTTACTATAGACTCTACATTATAAAAAGGTGTTACTATAGATTCTATATTATAAAAAGGTGTTACTATAGACTCTACATTATAAAAAGGTGTTACTATAGACTCTATATTATAAAAAGGTGTTACTATAGACTCTATATTATAAAAAGGTGTTACTATAGACTCTACATTAGAAAAAGGTGTTACTATAGACTCTACATTATAAAAAGGTGTTACTATAGACTCTATATTATAAAAAGGTGTTACTATAGACTCTATATTAGAAAAAGGTGTTACTATAGACTCTACATTAGAAAAAGGTGTTACTATAGACTCTATATTAGAAAAAGGTGTTACTATAGACTCTATATTAGAAAAAGGTGTTACTGTAGAATCTATATTAGAGTGATCCTTTGCTGTTTTGTTTCTTCAAAGCGTTGCAAAAACATGACCCACAGAAATATCAACTTTAAATATTAAAGTGTGTTTAGAATTTGACAGTGAACTTACTGTCTCTCTCTCCCTCTGTTAAATTTTCTTTCACAATATTTAGAAACATGTTTACACATTCATATACAAGCATGAAGACACAGACAGACACATACAGATCTGAACAGGATGAACAGACGGTTTGAATCTCTGTCATTAATCTCTGAATGTGGTTGTTTGGCCTCCAGTCTGTACAGTCCTCATCCCTCACACTCAGGCCTTCATTTCTCCAAACACACTCATAGTTCAGAAAGAGGACTTATGGTCTTTTCTCTTGATGAGGATATGACGATATTTCTGAGATAATTAGTATTTCTATTTTTACATACACAAATATATAAAAAATGGTGTTTTTAAAATTGTAAATTAATTATGTGTTTTATCATTGGTTCTCAGTGTTTTACCAGAATCTCTGTACATCATAAGTATTTGTCTAGAAGTTGATTTGGGCATTACACCTTAATGGTTCTCAACTAATCTCTTCTTTCTTTTTTAATTCCTTCAATTCTTTTGTAACTCTTGGGGAGTTGCGGAATGAGGAATATGGTTTTCCAGTCATTAATACTATAGTATTTGAGATTGTGTAGACTATTATATGGAACTGGAACATGGTTCAGTAGATTCTCTCTCAGACATGTGCCGCTGGAAAAAAAACACAACTAAACTCTATTTTAAAAAGCCCCAGTAATCCCATGCTTAAAGCAAACCTCCCTCAATAATAATCTTCTACCAGTTAAGTTTTTACAGCAAAATTATTACGATAGTAACAAATCATTACAATGTGATGGAACAAAATTAAACCCCTTCCTTTCACTTCTCTTAGCTGTTCTACATATTCCTTCCTTTCACTTCTCTTAGCTGTTCAGTCCAGTTCAGTAAGACCTCTAGAAATTCCTATAAAATGTTATAAAATGGAAACAAGAACAGCACGGTTTGTCTGTCAATCATGACCTCCCTTTCACTTTTAGCAGTTTGCTCTATTACGATATTATCTTATTTGGCACAGGACACATACAGGTGGCCTGAGTTAGAGGTGTGTGTATGTGTGTGTGTGTGTGTTGTACAGGAGGTGGAGCTTAAGGATGTAGGACTACAGAGATCTTGTTAAACAGGTTCATGTTTGAACATGCATCAGAGATGACAGCATTAAAAACATCATTGTTACTTACATGTGGTTTCCTTTAGAAAAAGACAAGTTATTTTTTAGAATCTGAGTTCTTAAGCAGCTTTATCTGTGGTTATAACAAATACCACAGCACTACGTTTCTCTCACTACTTCTCTCCCTTTCACATATGAATCTGCGATCAGAGATTAACCTGTTTAACAACCTCTCTGTTGCTCAAAATGATTAAGTTCCGCCTCCTGTATAGCGCGCACGCGCGCGCACACACACACGGACTCCGCC
Source organism: Chanos chanos (assembly GCF_902362185.1). Taxonomy (NCBI): domain Eukaryota; kingdom Metazoa; phylum Chordata; class Actinopteri; order Gonorynchiformes; family Chanidae; genus Chanos; species Chanos chanos. The sequence goes on from NC_044510.1 coordinate 4,101,049, forward strand.
TCTCACCTAGGCTACCTGTAAGGTAACTTGGTAATAAGGCTTACAGCTGAAAGCGAAAGTAAAGACGTTCGTCAACAGACTCCATTGTGTTTTGTGTTCGAACAACAGAGGATTGAAAACATAAAACTCGGTAAGTAGTTTACTGGAATTAATTATACTGAGTAGATTTGTGTTTGATGAGTGGTAATTATACTTAAAGCTCTTTGATCGATAAATATTCTCTTCGTTACCAGGTCAGAAATGATTCAGAATCGAACCAGTAGTATCAAATATGCTTTTAAAAAGGCAACTGAAAGTTTGTTCACCTCGTTAGCCAAATTGGCTGATCGCTTTTCTTGCTACACTATGGAAAACCCTTCAGTATGAAAATTCTTCCAGCTATTTATCTGTATAAATAATAATCTAAGAACTTTTGATCGATTGTAGTTTAGATAATCAATTTAAAAACAAATTAAAAACATTAGTGCCCACAAACCATGCATTATGCGTCATACAAAAAATCTCCTCATATGCACTTCTCCTTCTCTCTAACTCTCTCCATCAGGGCCTCTCACGCTCTCGTGAACCTCAGTAAATCATGTTGGAGTATAACGAACTCGTTGCTGAATAAATTCTTTATCTATTCATAAGAAAATCGTTGAAGTGCAGCAAAAAGACAATTAATTTAGATATGCTAATAGTTTTAACAATATGTATAACAATGCACAAATATTTTTTCCTCTGGGCTACACTTACTTTGTTGGAGGGTCTCACTATTGATGAACTTTGCGTGTTGATGTCTTTGCGTGTTGATGAACTCTGCGTGTTAGATGTCTTAATGTTTTATGACTATTCTGAAGGTTGAACAGTCTATTAACACTGCATGAAGAGTATTCCGGACTGGAATACTCCGGTATATTCCTGGATACTCCACAGATAATCAGCTGTATCCGGCAGTTTGCAGCTCTGTCACGCGGCATGGAATACTCCTGAATATGTACCGTGTTTGGGGGTCTGCCTAGAGCACTTAGTTGCCATGGTGAATAATCCCTTGGGGGTGCTTGCAAGGGAACATTTGCACTTCACACCTTGGGCCACCAGGTATCCTGCAATTGGTCAAAAGTCTTTCTTTGGATTGGTGGAGCAATGTCTTGCCCCTCCTCTAAAACCCTTCCCCATTGGTCCATTGTGGGTCCCCAGACATGAATTCATATGGTTTATATTATTAATATTAATGTTATTATTACTGATATTATTATTATTATTAGTGGTGGTGTTTTATGTTCATAGGTAGATTGTATAGATAGCCTGGCAAACAAAAATGAATTACACAAATTTTATTAAAAATAAAGAAAATACAGTATAATATAGATTATAAGGCATATAAATTGACAATTATATATATATATATATATGTACAATATATAACAGAATAGAATACATTAGAACACAGAATATACTGTAATATCATAGTATATAATACAGATGCTTTTTGGGAGCATAAATGAAACTCTAAATGTTGAGCATTCCCAAGAACAACCCAGCTTCCGCGGTCTCTATTCTGTAGCACCCCGCACAGTGCAGACAACTCTGTGCTAGGCGGGAGGACCCACGCTGGCCTTCCATCCAAGATGTCGGCGTCCTCTTCAGAAATTATATCTACTGATGCGGTCCTCCATATGGCAGCCTCTTCCTCAGTTTAAAGAACACTAGCTCTGGCCTTGTGCAGATGCAAAACACAGTGAAAACAGAAATTAGATCACTGAAAACAGCAAATGGAGAAAAAGTCTAAGAACTACTGGGGAAATGATGTTTTGACTTACTCTTCTCCTCCTTTGCCTCGTTCGAGTGGCGATCTTGCCTCCCTCTTTGTTCTCTGGATTCACCTGGTAACTCTTTCGAATAGTCTCAATAGGTCTTGCAGGATGCCAGAGGGAAAAAAAGTGGAGAAGAAAGGAAGATTGATTAAAAGTTTGTTTAGAATTCCAAGCACTGCTATGAAACAATCGCGACGATATAGTCTACCAACAAAACACGTTGTCTTACCTTGTCCGTGGATCATATCTGTGCGTGTTGTTTTCAGCATTATGCATTCTCTGCACAGCTTCCTGTAGAAGCAAAATTAATACAAGAGTTAAATTCAACCACATTAAGGGATAAAGCAGATAAAGAAATGTGAACGTATCAGAATGTGCGGCAGTCAAAGACGAAAGCCAGAAGGCTGCAGAAATAAACTTACCGAAACAGAGTTATTCCCCGCTCGTCTTCTTTTTTTGGGCAGACTCCTCTTGCGCCTCTTTGATGGGACTCCATCCTGTCCAACCGCCGAATAACATTCTCCATGAACGTTTACTGCTGTTCAGACATCTTAAAAATGCATTTAACGGGGACACCAGTTGTTTGTTTTCGTTGGGACTCGGCGTTTGAAAAATTGGATATTCCCGGCGCACGAGTAGCCTCTCCACTCTGCTGTCCTTTCGAAAACTCAAGTGTTCTTTTGCAAGCCATCTTCAAAATGCACACTGTCGACAGAATACGGAGTACAACTTCTGTAATCCTTCAGTGACTTGCTTCTCCTACGTACAGGTAACCCCTTCCCCAAAGCAAATTTCGCGCTGCAGTTGCACACAATGCTATTGGTTACTGTCACTCTACGCCATGCACGCACAGAAAACTGATTGGACAGGACTCAACCTTAGATTCTAAGTGGGTGGTTTGAAAACGGGGCGCGTCCTCGTACTGTGGAGAAACATTCCAACAAAACAAGCGAGGAACAACAACAAAAACTCCTATTCCCTGTAAACTTAAAAAAAAAAAAAAAAAAAAAAACTCCTGTATCCTTTGTCCCGTATCCCTCATACTGACATAATGTCCCGCATTTTTGCTGGTCGTTTGGTTTTTAACTGTCAGAAATAAAAAATATATGGATCCATTATTTTACCCGCCCGCACATGAGCCGCTTATGCCGTTGCGGCATAGTTTCTAATCTATTTAATAGCGCTATGTCAAAAGCAGTTAAAATGCAACATAGCCGAGTTTTTTTAAAAAGCCTTGCTTTCACCAAATGGCTGAGAGGAGAGCACTGAGGGCGGTCATCAAGAGGCTGTGGCGGCCGTCAATCAAACTGTGCAGCTGTGGGGCCGACGAATTTCTTTGCTACGTCACAAAAACCCAACTTAGTAAAACTTTACAGATATGAAGGTAAACGCTGTCAGCCGACATCATGATCAAAAAGAAAGGAAAAAGTTCTTTTATCCCTTCTGACCATGCTACTCATCCAACATAGATTTTGGCTTGATATAAAGATTTGCATTGAAATTGTTTTATTTTATGTAATATTTTATTTTGAGCCTTATTTATTCTTATAGTTGGATTTGGTCAGGGGTTTAACTTGAAAGACTTGAGCTGTATGATGCCTACTGCTTTGCTTAAGAACAGTTGCCTTTGATGGGCCTGTAATGGCCAATGCATGTTGGATGTCTATCAATACAAGTGTATACAAGTGTTTCTTATTCAGTTAGACTGACATTATATCTAAGTTTTACATCATCTCTCAGCATTAGTAACATGTCCCACATTGTCCCACACAAACTTACTACTTGTCCCCCATTTGGTCTGTTTGCATCTGGTCACCCTGTACCTTTGACCCCAAGTAAAGGACAGTTGCATAACCATCAAATATGTAATTAATGAACCTCTCATTTAGACTTTTTTTAGATTATGTTTTCAGTGTGTTTTTATATACTCCATTTGAAGTGTCCATTGTAATTTAGCTGCACGACAGAGCAATGACATTAAAGGCTACATGGGCCTACCACTGCAGTATTATACACCATGCAACACCTAACAAGTTTGTGTGGTTATCAAAATATAGCCTAAATATTACATATAGGCTAAGTGATAGAAAGTTACAGCGAGGTTTAGCGGAAGTTTACTTTGTCCGGATATTTCCGAATACACACCTTTTCTCGCAGTGTAAGTAACAGGCTTGGTATGTATGATCAGATGTGACTAACCCTCCCAGTTTATGTGCAGGCTACAGAGGTGAAGCTAACTTGAAACCCCCTGAAAAAACGTTTTTGTAAAAAAAGAGCAATCCACATGAAGAAAAACACACCTAACGGACATTTAGCGATTTTTGCTAATTTTTCCCATAAAAACTGATAGAAAACAAAACAATTTTACATCACTGAGGCAGCCAGTGAAAGACTGGGAGGTTTCATGACTCCCCCACACTTTCACTGAACCTAATGATCAACACTAGAGACATGACTACAGGGTCTTTTAATTACTGCTTTTTCAATGATAAACCAGCTACACAATGTAGTCATGACACAGAAATATATTTCACACAAGTCAGGGTGCCTGTCACAGTCCATATGATATAATCCTGTTCTCTGTTTTTAAACACAGTTTTCTGATTGTGGCAAAACATATTAACATATATAATATAAATATAATAACAAATAACATATGATATAAAATGATATTATATAACATATAATATATAATACAAAATAAAAAGTATTTGCAGTGTCATGTCCTGGTTCTCTCTCTCCCCACCTGCTGGGCATCTTTATGTTAGGTGTTACTCAGATTCACCTTGTTATCCAAACATTAGTGGCACCTGTTTTAGTTCATTCGGTCATGTTCTCAGTTTGTATAAATTCTCCTGGTTTTCCCTTGTTTCTTGGTGTGGAATTGTAGTTACCTTGATGTCTGAGTCAGTTATCTTCAAGTCTGTTAAGTTCTGAGAAGTCTTTAGTTAAGCCTGTGTTTAGTCACTAGTTCTGTTTCCCTGGTTGTGTCTTGTTCTAATAAACTGAGTTGTCTGCACATGCATCTGGTATCTCCTTCAGTTTGTGTCAGCACAATTTATATTAACACATTTTAATTGACTTACTTTATTCATTTAAGTGGACTTATTCCCCAGTGTAAAGGTAATTTTATTAATTAATCTTTCATTAATAGTAATCTTAAAATTCATTATAGTTTAGTTACAAATTGATTAATAAAAGTCTTTGACCAATATCCCTTAATACCCATAATTCTGAAATAATTCCATATTTAACAGGACAGGTGATCACTTTTGTTTCAAAAGACAGTATTCTATCATTCTGAACAAGATTGTTTTTTACATTACTGTATATGGTAACCCCTGTGCTGATGGTCCAGGCTGAAACATGTATTGCTGAAATATTACATTTATTCACAAATATACTTTAGTGAGTAGCTTGTTATTTATGTTCACAGAGGTGAGATTTTAAATGTACTGTTTTGTATAATAATCATACACAGTGATCTTGTTCTCTATCTGATGTTTAAACCAATCAGTGATTGATGCTGATCACAGACATGCAGGTTCTTGGTACATGTTCTAAGCTGCCCTCCACAAATGGGTCGTTCTCTCAAGTTTATGAGATGAATGTAGGTGTTTTTATTAAAGAGAGAAAAAGAGAAAGAGTTTGGGTGAGAGAGAGAGATCAGTATAGACAGTAAATATGTAGGGCTTTTATAGTGTATGTGAAAACTTATTCCATAGACCACCATGAATATATTTCCCATAGTATCAGATGTAAAAAAATATGATATTTTTATTTATACAGGGAAATCCCATATAAATTCCACTTGTTTCATGATAACGAACTCATGGTCTGACAGACACATTAAAGTCCTTATAAAAATAACATATAATGTTTTTAACATCATAAACAGCCGCATATGATAACTCACTGATCTGGTCATATTACAACCTTGCCATAAGGTTTAATATGAATGGACATTCTCACCAGTATAAGATTAGAAGAACTCCCCAATGAACAGTTTAGTGAAATAATTCAAACTAATGTTTGTGCTTGTTCTACAGGTCTACTGACAGGGATCAGACCTAATGGATTTCCATGAGTGTCCTCTGAGGTGACTTTGTCTCTGAAATGAGTATATAAATGAAGGAGGAGTTGCTGCCTTTGAAAATAATCTCTCTGTGGAGTGTGAGGGAGAGAAAGACACTGTCTCTAAAATGAGTCTCTCAGGATCATGTGAGGAAGGGGTTTCTGCCTCTAAAATGAGTCTGTCTGAGGAGCACTGTGGAGCTGAGAGGTGAGCTGAACTCATATATGATATATTTGACATATCTGATAACTGATAGGCTATACAGCCTCTGCCCGACTTATGATCTGTGTGACTTATAACCATCTGTATATACGACCGAAAGAAAAAAATGTATAAATTAAAGACAATAAAGAAAAAATATATGAAAATATAAAAATTGTGCTTGGTCGTACATCCGCCAGTGTGCCACGCACTGATACAGATGTGATGAGGTCACTGATGTGGAGGCGGAGTAACACAATGTGTGCTTAGTCGAGTTTATCCCAGAGTGCATATAATGCGGTATATGAGTGTCCTCAATAAATGTTGAGCTCATGCAGTTAAAGTCAAGTCTCTGGATATTCATTATTACATGTCAAGTCTTCTGGTCATATGAAACTATGACAGGCAGTGCTGACGGCTGCATTTGAACGATAGTGACCATCAGACGATATCCTGGCATTGTGTACGTCACAGCATCTCTCTCAGGCTAGGTCCATACTAAGCCAGACATATCTGAAAACACAGATTTTATGTAAAAACATTTCTCCGTACACACCATTGTTTTCGTAAAGTTTTCCAAATGTTCTATGTCCACACTGAAACGCCTTAGTGTTTGCAGATTTGATATTCAGAGCAGCATAGATTGCATTTCGCTCGTCATATTTGTTTTGGTGTCTCGAGCACAAACTTTCGCCACTGTCATGGCAACCATACTTCATCATTTCTGAAACTCTCTGTTTTCCCTGTCCGAATTTTCGAATGTATGCACCTCACAGAGCACTTTCGAAAAGTATCATTTTTGGTGGCGGAAAACGCTGTTTTAGTGTGAACGGAAAGGCTAAGCAGAGAAATAATTATGTGTTTTCAAATTTACCTGTGTGGACTGGGCCTCAGCTGTCGCCTGTCGCTCTCAGTTGCCATTCCTCTACGACTTCTACATATCGTGCTAGCATACGTCCGACTTACATCCATTTCGAGATACAACCGCCCGGTCAGAATGGAACTTGGACGTACGTCGGAGAGTGGCTGCTTCAGAGGAGTCTCTCCTTAATCTTTTTTCCTACTTTCACTTCAGTACTGAAATGTCACATAAACAACTATGTATAAGTCTCTTGTCTGAGAGATCTCTGTCTCTGTTACACACAGTGTTGAGCAGGAGAGATCAGACTCACCTGTACCCAGCTGTGTGTCCATGAAGAGTAACAGGTCTAAAGAAGGCCCACCTGACTTCAGAGAGGGAGATCTCCCTGATGAACAAAGGTAGCATTTGTGATAATATTTCCTTAAAGAACAGATGTTCATCTGTTGAGAGTGCTGTAGATCCTGTATGTGCCATATGTGTTATGTGTAAAGTTTGTCTGTCTCTATTATACCTGTTGTAAACAGCATTGAGCAGGAGAGATCAGACTCACCTGTACCCAGCTGTGTGTCCATGAAGAGTAACAGGTCTAAAGAAGGCCCACCTGACTTCAGAGAGGGAGATCTCCCTGATGAACAAAGGTAGCATTTGTGATCATGTTTCTTTAAACACAGAGTCAGGACAAACTCAGAATCAGGACAGAAAAATAACACATCATCACTGTTATGAGTAAAAACCTGGTGCCTGAGTGATGCAGTGCTACATTGCCAAATATTTTGCTGCTATGACCTCCAAGTCAAAATTCCAGAATGTATGGAAGGTATGGACATTTTTGTTTTATTTCTTGGGATGGATTTAGTGGTTTATAGAGTGAAAGGACAGTTAGTGATTATATATCAATTATTTTACTTCACATTCAGCTTGACGGGCAGCTGTGGCCTAAAGGTTAGAAAGCTGGCCTTGTGATTGGAGGGTTGCCAGTTCAATTCCCAAAACCAACATCCACAGCTGTGTACCCTTGAGCAAGGTGCTTAACCCCAATGATTCCTGGGTGCAAAGAATGCTGACTTACAGTCAGCACAGTATGTGTGTTGGATGGGTCAAATGCAGAGGACAAGTTCACTGTTCACATTGTGTGTGTGCTCAGATTTACACTTACATGAGCAAACATAATTTAATATGATAAAAATTAATGGGGAAGTCTGTTCATTTGCAGCACTTTATACTTTACATGCTCATCATTTTAAATTAAGTAGAGCTTCTACAGTTGATGAATCAAATAAATTATATTTACAGTCATATAAAATATATACAACACATTTTATAAATGAGAAGAAAATGTAAAAAAACTCTTCACATGCTGCTTGTTGTAAATGTTCTGTTGACATTTTGACTGCAGAATCCAAAAGGAGGAAACACAATCAGAGATTTCCGGTGTTTGGTCTGTCCAACGTCAAATAAAAGACCTGATCTCCATATTTGAGGTGAGCTTTGTACTCTATGGGAATCAGTGTGAGTTATGTCTTCTCTAGATGATCATTGGATGGTCAGTATTGGCTCAGGTAACAGACAGAAAACAAAGTCACTGTTGTGAATGTGAGAATAGACAGTGCATTCAGTATACTCCTGTCTTTATAATAAAGGCTTTATTCCAGGTCTAGAATATGATTAATGATGACTCTGTACATGATCAAACATAAGTTCAGGTCAGTCATTTTTCACACTGTAGATTTTACTATTGTGATGAACACATAATAAAGCTGTCAGGATTACTGTATTAAAACCAATAAAAAACAAACAAACAAACAAACAAAAACGTAACAAAAAAGCATTGTCATGTCAAATCAAGTCGCACTTTTCACGTGTTCTTTGTATTTAATTCAGTGTTCTCATGATTTTTTATAATAAAAATGTAATCATTTATTTATTTATTTTCAATTGTTAAGACCCTTGAGAGCAAAATCATCACCTTTGTGAAGAATGAGTTGAAAAGACTGCGGAAAAGTCTGACTGAGGAAATGTCAGAATGTTTTGAGGGTCTGAAGGAGGATGAGACCAATGCCAGAGAGGGAGTTCTGAAGATCACACTGCACTTCCTGAGGAACATGAACCACAATGACCTCGCTGACACACTGGAGAAAAGTAAGACATCTGTTACAACAAACAGTCTTTATTCAGTGATATACAAGCACACAGGATGAACAAGAATGCTGACAACAGCTATAATAATAATAATAATAATAATAATAATAATAATAATAATAATAATAATAATAATAATTGTAGTCTCTAGTAGTGTCAAGGAATGGATGTTTTTTATTATTTTTTGTATATACTGTATTTTTACTATCCACTCCTCTTCCACCAAACCATCAGCCTAATTGTCTGTGATTAATAAAACTGAACACTACATATTCATTATCTCTGACCCTGACATGCTGTATCTCTGATTTTGTCAATCTAATGCTTAGATGAGCTGATGGTAACTTGTCACCGTGAACTGAAGTCAAATCTGAAGAGGAGGTATCAGTGTGTATTTGAGGGAATAGCAACACAAGGAAACCATACACTCCTCAATAAGATCTACACAGAGCTTTACATCACAGAGGGTGGAAGTGGAGAGGTCAATAATGAACATGAGGTCAGACAGATTGAGACAGCATCCAGGAGACCAGCAACATCAGAGACATCAATACAATACAATGACATCTTTAAACCCTTACCTGGACAAGACAAACCCATCAGAACTGTGCTGACAAAGGGAGTCGCTGGCATTGGAAAAACGGTCTCTGTGCAGAAGTTCATTCTGGACTGGGTTGAAGGAAAAGCTAATCAGGATATCAAGTTCATTTTTCCACTTCCTTTCCGGGAGCTGAATTTGAAGGAAAGTGAAAACTGCAGTTTGGTGGATATTATTCATGATTTTTTCCCAGCGACAAAAGGACTGAAATTTACCAACAATGACAAATACAAAATCATGTTTATCTTCGATGGTCTGGATGAATGTCGACTTCCTTCGACCTTTCAGAACAAGAAAAGTTTGTGTGATGTGACAAAAGCAACCTCAGTGGATGTTGTGTTGACAAACCTGATCAAGGGGAATCTGTTTCCCTCTGCTCTCCTCTGGATAACCTCCAGACCAGCAGCTGCCAACATCATCCCACCCAGGTGTGTTGACATGGTCACAGAGGTAAGAGGTTTTAATGACCCTCAAAAGGAGGAATACTTTAGGAAGAGAATCAGTGATCAGAACCTGGCCAACAGAATCATCTCACACATCAAGTCATCAAGGAGCCTCTACATCATGTGTCACATACCAGTCTTCTGTTGGATTTCAGCCACTGTTCTAGAGAGAATGTTGGGAGAGGCACAGAGTGGGGAGATCCCAAAAACTCTGACTCAAATGTACACACACTTCCTGATCTTTCAGATCAAACAGAGGAATGAAAAATACGAAGGACATGATGAGATGCAACCAAAGTGGAACCGAAAGACTATTCTGTCACTGGGAAAACTCGCCTTTGAACAGCTGAAAAAAGGGAATTTGATCTTCTATGAAAAGGATCTGAGAGAGTGTGGTATTGATGTGAGAGAAGCCTCAGTGTACTCAGGACTCTGCACCCAAATCTTTAGAGAGGAGCTTGGACTGTACGTGGGAAAAGTCTTCTGCTTTGTGCACTTGAGCATTCAGGAGTTTCTTGCTGCCTTATATGTGTTCCTAACATTCATCAACAGCAATGTAAATGTCTTATCCACACAACAGCCGTCCATTAAAAGCATTCTAAAATCATACTGGAGATGGGAAATTTTCACCCTACACAAAGATGCAATTGATGAAGCCATAGAAAGTGAGAATGGACACCTGGACCTGTTCCTCCGCTTCCTTCTCGGTCTCTCACTGGAGTCCATTCAAACCTTTTTACGAGCTCTAGCTGATACAGACAGAATATCACTAAGGACAGAGGATACTGTGAAGTACATTAAGGAGAAGATCAGGGAGAATCCATCTCCAGAGAGATACATTAGTCTGTTCCACTGTCTGAATGAACTCAATGACCATTCTCTAGTGGAGGAGATCCAAAGCTACCTGAGCTCAGGAAATCTCTCCAGAGCTGAACTCTCTCCTGCTCAGTGGTCAGCTCTAGTCTTTGTGTTACTGACATCAGAGGAGGAGCTGGATGTGTTTGACCTGAAGAAGTTCATCAGATCAGAGGAGTGTCTTCTGAGGCTGCTGCCAGTGGTTAAAGTCTCCAGAACAGCTCTGTGAGTAAAGACTGTTTATCCACACACAGATGAGAAGGGCACTTTGTCTAGATGCTCTCTTACATTTACACAAGTGTTGACATAGCTATAGGAATGCTGACACAAAATGGTCACAAAAACTGTTATCCATATTTTTACCACTGTGCTCTTATCTCAGCTTAAAGTGACTCTATGTGGAACATCGAACCAGAATTTAATTAACATAATATTCAGTTCTTCACCATTATGTTTATTCAGTGTGAATCAGTCCATTGGCCCTGATATCTGAATTTAAATTTGCTGATATTACCAGAAAAAAAAACAAAATAACAGAATTAGCCAACCGTGAAGTAAATGGAAGGCCTTATCTCTCCACACACACACACACACACATACATATATATAACAACAACAATAATAAGAATCATCATAATCATAATTATAATAATTAGGTCTGCCCTCTGAAAGTCGACAAGGTAAATCATCAGTGTGAGACCCGTCAGTCGACTTGGATGCCTTAAGTTGAGCAAACTTTTTTTTTTTTTTGGCCAATCAGTGTACATTACAGTAACAGGATAAAACAGACAGAAGTTTACAAAAAATGCGATATAATTTCAGTAAGGAATTACAAATAAGGGGAGTCATAAATATATTTTTATATTCTATAGCAGGGCTAACTTGCATGCTTGCCAAAAGAAATTAAAAAATTCATGTGACAGTATGTGTTGGGGGTTAACTGATGAGACAAGCTGAAACCTGAGATGGGGTGGTTGGTAAACTAGGCTTGTTATAACCATGTTTCAGAAGAAGTCTAAAATATGGCAGCAATTTGAACTTGTGAAGGACAACCCTAACAAAATTAAATGCAAATTCTATATGCAAGAATTTGCTCATCATTCAACAACATTGAACATGGGAAACTACTTGAAACGGGTAAATTCCATAGCTAGGCGGTCATTGAAAAAGAGACTGAAGACAAGCATTTGCTTTTTCATCTTAAATATCTCAGATCTTAAACTGCAAGAGCTTAATTTGTTTATTTATTTGTTTACACTTAAGATTCAGTATTATGCTGAAAGAGAAATACAGTAGTCTTATAAGTCTATCCTGTTGAAGACGAGGAGTTATTATTTCATAACAGGCAATACCATGAATTTATTTTAGACTGTTTCATTTTTTTTATTCATTTAGGCCACACATTGCTTTTAATGTTTAAAGTGAAATTAAAAAAAAAAAAAAGGCTATAAGAACTTGATTTAAACAGAAATACACGTGTCTCCCCCTGTCTCATTACTCTGACAAATCCATATGGCATCCTGACATTATATGTCGACAATTAAAATAGGCCACAATCCAAATCTCACATCATATGCAACTGTCTTTTACTGATTTTTAAATGCTCAAAAATATGTTCTGATGAATCTGCTGCATTTGACTATGTTAATGTGGTTGAAATCATCACTGAAACTCATGCCAATGGATTTTCTGATTGCAAAATTAATCTATATGAAAAAAAAGGAACGAATAGTCAAATATATTGAACAGCCAAATCCAATTCAACTGACAAAATTCTGAATCGGGTACAGCCCTAATAATAATTGTGTGATCAAGAACTGCAGAACAACCACAACACAACGAGAATACAAACCATAGGTGCTATTTTTTTTAGAAAGTAAAACTGGAGTCAGAGATGATCACCACTGTTAATATATTTCCCTTGCATGTAGTACAACAGCCATTGGGAAGACAGTGAACAATGATAATTCAGTGAACTTGGAAGTCTCCCTCTTTTGAGTGAGATTTTATATCCTTCTTGTCACATGCTCTTTGACCCTGAGGGCAGTTATAACTAGTTTACTTGGTTGTAATATAAGACCTTAGGTCCTCATAACTGCCTTTATCTCCACTTCCTTCAGCCTTGTTGTTCTCATGACTTCCTGCATCCACACTTCCTTTCACACCAAGTCACTCTTCCCACAGGGTGAACAGGTCATACACACAGAGATAGAACAATCACTAGAAGCTACATTCATCAGAGATATGGGCCTTTGATTACATCTCTGATACATTTAAGCATATTATTTAATGCATTTGCAAAACAGAATCATCTTATTTAAAATCCAAACCCACCAAAGTCTCTATTGATCAAGTTTATACTGACTCGTGGCTTTCACTGATCAGGCAGAAATGGTCGTCTCACTGACCATGTACTAGTGTAATATTGGTTTTATTTATTTGGACTTTTGTTTGTTTTCTGGCTTTTGTTGGTGTTTTGTTGATATTGGACAATAATGAAAATATTATTTTTATTTGAATTTTAGGCTTAACAGTTGTAACCTAACAGAGAAAAGCTGTTCAGCTGTAGTCCCAGTTCTCAGCTCAGACTCCTCCAGTCTGAGAGAGCTGGACCTGAGTACCAATAATCTGCAGGATTCAGGAGTGAAGGTGCTCTCTGCTGGACTGGAGAATCCTCACTGTAAACTGGAGACACTGAGGTGAGTTCATATCTGCCAGACAGACCATTTCCCCCATATGGTACTTAGAGAATTGTTTCAAGGAAATTTGTAAAAGATGTTTTATTTTCAATCAGTGAATCAACATATGCAGTCGTCACCATTTATTGAGAATGAAATATCTGTTTTGTCAGTTATTATATTCGACTATTTCTGAGATATGTGAGATGGTGTTTATTTTCATTGAATGTTCTTATTAACAACTGACTGTTGCACTGGCCTGTAAAGCATTGGGAGAAAATATCCATCATATTCAGCAACTATTTGTCACAAATTGAATGAGGGCAAGTACAAGTTTGAGTGCCAGTGCAAGCTGAGTGCAAGTTTTCAGATTTTATTTAACACAGGTACAGGAACACATAAACATGGCAGGATTCAAATGGCACTTGGACTTACTTAGACTTACACAGGTACTTCAGATAACATCAGGCAAGACAAGACAAAAACTTCAGAGGGGTGATCCAGAAAGCAGGTTTAGTGAAAACTCTGAGTTAGTTCACTCAGAGCAAGTAGTAAACCTCCTTATATAAGAGCCCTTTGGCTTTGTTTTGCTTGGAGAATGAAGCCACAGGGCTCTTATATTAGGTTCACTACTTACTCTGAGTTAACTAACGAGTTTTCACTAAACCCACTTTCTGGAAAACCCCCCAGAAAGGAAACTAAGGAAAATATAAATATTTATACAAAGAGCAAACCAGACTTGATTAACCAAAAACAGGTGTGCACAATGAATGGCTAATTAACTGAATGAAGCAAGGAAAACAAGGAAGTGACTACACAAAGAAGTGACTGAACAGAAAATCTGTCTCCAAATGACCAGTAGAGGGGGACAGTGAGCCAGGATGTCACACCATTTAAAATGATAATTATTGTATTTTATCGTGATCCTAATTAGGATAAGCGGCTTTGAAAATGAGTGAGTGAGTGAGTGAGTGAGTTATGTTATTTTATTACTTTACTATATTATGTTTAAATACATACACACACATATGTGTGTATGTATAAGAGACAACACCTCACACTTGACACATCTATGTATATATGCATTTGGTATGTACGTATGTTTGTATCTCTTTCTCTCTCTTGTAATATTGGTTGTATTCCTAACTGGACTTGCTTTTGTTGGTGCTTGATATTGGACAATAATGAAAATATTATGTTGAATTTCAGGCTTAATACTTGTAACCTAACAGAGAAAAGCTGTTCAGCTGTAGTCCCAGTTCTCAGTTCAGACTCCTCCAGTCTGAGAGAGCTGGACCTGAGTGCCAATAATCTGCAGGATTCAGGAGTGAAAGTGCTCTCTGCTGGACTGGAGAATCCTCACTGTAAACTGGAGACACTGAGGTGAGTTCACATCTGCCAGACAGACCATTCCCCCCACATGGTACTTGAAGAGTCATTTAAAGGAATTTATTTTCAATCAGTGCATCAATATACGCAGACATCACCATTTAAAGAAAATGAAATATATCTGTTTTGTCTGTTATATTCAACTATTTCTGAGATATGTGAGATGGTGTTTTATTTTCACTTAATATTCTTATTAACAACCGTTGCAAAGTGTTAGAGGCTGGATGCAGGTGCAGGTTAGTTGAGTCTCTATTTCCAAAGGATAAGATTAAGAAAACAACAAAACTTAGAGCAGCATCTTCTAAAGCAGGGGGAAAACAGCAAACCAACATGACGTGGGGCTCAAACCCAAAACAATGCAAGACAAAGAAACAGGGAAAAGCAAGAAGTATAGATACACAGGTAAATGAGGAAAAGTAAATGAAAGCAGGTGCAGAGAATGAACTTAACTGGGCTAAACCAACAGAACCCAAACAGGAATGAACCAAGGGAGAAACAGGGAGTAAATCAAAACACTGGACTGAACCAAAAACCAAGTATACATTAAAAAAACCAAAACTGACCACTGGGGGGGTAAAAACAAGAAACAGAGAACAGAACTGAGCAGGGCGTGACTACAACTGACTGGGAGAAAATATCTGTCATATTTGTAATCAGTGACTCAGCAACTATTTGTCACAAATAGTCTCTCTCTTCTTGTCTTATACCCTCTTTATGAGCACTGTCTGTGTCTTGTTACTCTCTTCCTGTCTGTCTTTTAATCCTCATTTGTTGACGTCAGTGTCTTTTCTGTCTCTCTCCACTTTCTTGTTCTTGTCATTATTGCTGTACTGTTACTGTCTGTAGTTAAGTTGTCTGTTTCTCTTCTGTTTTGCTCCTGTCTGTCACAGTGCTATTTTCTTTCATCCTGAATAGTTTGCCATGTTAATGTCCCAGTATTGCAGGGAAATTTTGTTCATTAAAATGAATTTGAAAACATTGATTTACATTTGAAGTAATTAAAAACACATTGTATATATATATTCAGAAGACAAACATTCCTTCTCTCTCTAGACTTTCAGATTGCAGTATAACTGAGGAAGGATATGCAACTCTGGCTTCAGCTCTGAGATCAAACCCCTCATACCTGATAGAGCTGGACCTCAGTGGGAATGATCCTGGAGACTCAGGAGTGAAGCTGCTCTCACCTTTACTGGAGGATCCACACTGTAAACTGCAGAAACTCAGGTGAAGATGTTGTATAACAGCGAATTATACAAGGACGGTCGGGGAGGGGGGTCAACTTTTTCTCCAGGGCTATATAGCATAGGATATATAAATATCTCAACCCCCCCAAACTGTTGTTCTGTACCTCTTTTGGGGAGGTCAGAGTCTTAATTGGGGGCTTAGACCCCCCCCCCCCTCCAATTCAACATTATGGACAGCTTCATGTAATACCTCGACTTCAGCTCACAAAGATATTTATGGAACTTAGGAGGACCTACTGGACTTCTTGTACCATGCTAACACATGAGCACTGAGACAAGAGTCAGCATGTGATCGTGTGGCATTCAGTTCACTCAGAGCACTAATGGTTTCACAATAGACAAAATAGCCAAGTGGTCCATTGTTTTTCTCAACCACATGTGAACATGGCATAGTGCACTGACTGATCTGTTACAACTGCAACTGCTAACAGGTATTGTCAGGGCTGTCTGAAAAACTGAGCTCAGGATAGGAAACATATGAGCATCAAGGAGCTTCTACACTCTGCTAACATCACAGATGGCACCTTCTCTCTGTCGTCTTGTAAGGAACTGTTTTTCTGCCATGTTTTGCTCCTCTTTACTAATTGATATGTTACAAAGTGTAGCACTAAGACTCAACTAACCCACAGAGCAGTGGATTTAGGCTTTTATTGAAAGACTCTTTAGTGCTTTCACTATTATTCCAACAAACATTAGGACAGCACATTATTTTCTTTATCAGATGAAAAAAATATTTGGGACTACGAATGACAGACCCTAGCAACATATCTGACTCTAAATTCATCTCTAAAACCCATTCTAACCTAGAAAACAGAATGTACAAGCATGACATTCAGTAGTCTTACTGGTGCTTTATTAATGGTTCAACCACACACCAGGTAATTCAGAAAAAGAATTCCTTCAAAAATATATACTCGTAAAACAAAGAAAATCAAAAGAGGTTTCACAATGGTCAAGTAGTTCAACAACATACAACCTTCAACCAGAAGCACTTTTTAAAGAAAAGCAAATACACATTATCAAGTGTGCTCAGAACATTATCAACTGTTGCTTTTCCTGAACTCATTTTGCTTCCTTATATGTAAAGTAGTGGTTATATCTCTTTAACAAAAGTCTCTCAAATCTTTTGCTGGAAAGCCAGTTCCTCCTTCGGGCCAGCTTTGACAAGCTCTTTGGTAATTTATTCACTAAAAGATTATGGCTATTCATTTATGATTTAAATTCCAATAAGAAACATTATTTGCTTTGAAATATATGTGTAATACAAGGAATGAAATTCTTATTAAGAGAGTAATTGTAATATGATTACAGAAACTTACACTGTAATACTTCACATGACTTTGTTATGAAGAAAAATAATGAAATGACTGTAATGCATTACTTTGTACCCCAACACTAGTGAAAAAGGTTCAGTGATGGACAACATAACAAAGACATGATGCAGGTGCTACAATTTTGTCTTCATCAGCTGTGTGTGACATTTACACGCAGAGGAGAATTAATGAAGGGAAAATTACTTGTTGTATTGTGTTATGAATTATCTATTCAAGAAACTGTTTCCATTTTATAGAATTTAACATTGTTTTAGCAAATTGACTCTGGTATATTTCAATGTTGAACCAGCCCTGTTCTCTGTAGGCTGAAGTGGACACTGTCCTGGACTATTGAGAAGGACAGTGACAGTGGTGAGGTGTAAAATGGTCAGTGACATGAATATATTCTTTCTCTCTCTGCAGGCTGTTGAAAAGTCCTGTTGCAGAGGAAGCCTGTGCTGCTCTGACTTCAGCTCTAGGTAAAAACCCCTTACTGCTGAGAGAACTGGATCTGAGTGAGAAAAAACCAGTGAGCTTAGGAGTGAAGCAGCTCTCTGTTCTGCTGGAGGATCCACACTGCAGAGTACAGAAACTGAGGTGAGAGATGTCTCCTAAAATGCCATGAAAACAATATGATGAATCAGCTGCTTTATTTGTGAGTTTCACTTGAATAAAATACTGACATATGCTGTACTTTAGACTTCCCTCAGCTACAGATTTAGGGTAAAAGTCGGTTGTGAAAACAAAGATGTTTGTCTGCATTTTCTCAGCCTGAACTCTACAACAAAGCCCTCAGTCTCTCTCTACATGGTAAAGGGGAGTTCAAGTTTCAAGTTCACTGTCATTATATCCTGCAGCATATTCACTACATATAAGTGTCTATGTGAGATATTTGGTAATGTGTGTAGATGTCTACTGTGTAGTAGCATTATCAAGTATATTAGGTGTCCAAAGGGAATGGTTAGAGGTATAAAGTGTTGACCATAGGTGTTGTACAGTTTATGACAGTTCTTCCTACAGGTATTAAGGCAAATGACTGGTCACCAGGGTGTGGGTGTGAGGGTCTAATAGCTTCACAGCTCTGGGGTAGAGGCTGTTCCTCTAGATGACGGGGGGACAGACAGATAGTGACTGGGGTGTGTGGGGTCCCTGGTGATTCGGAAAGTTTTCCTCAGACGTCTCTTGTCATATATGTCACTGTATGGGAAGCAGAACAATCCCAGTGATTTGGTTGTGCTGTTTTACCACCTGTTGGAGAGGCTTTGATCAGTCACAGTGGAGTTGCTGTACCAGACTGTGGAGTACAGCATTGGGATCATCACACAGCCTTGTGTTCAGTATGAGTGTGGTGAGGGTAGGGCTGAACGATTAATTGATTTCAAATCGAAATTGCAATTTGAAACAATGCGATTAGCAAATCGCAAAGGCTGCAATTTAGGATATACGTTATGCAGTGTGTCTGACCCAGGGTTTGAACTGTCATGTCAATGGTTTTACAAATTCATGGCGTCCGCGTTGTGTGACAGTCATGTTCACCAATCAGAAGTAGACCCAAGGGAACTGCCTATGTGTCCACCAACAACAAACACATGAAACCTAAGGAAAGAGTTACATTCGTGGTGTGGAAAAAAGGCCTCCGCTGAGCCAGAGGCAACGTTGGCTCAGTTATTTCTGAACAGCAGACCACTGCTATGAACAACAGACCTTTGCTATGGAACTATTTTTTTAGCCGAAGCAAAAAAATAGTTTTTATATCGCTTCACGTTGAGATCCTGCATCACCTGGTCGGGGTTTATTTCACTGTAATGACTGGCTCAATGTACATTATCCCTTACATGTTTGATTGTTCTATGGTCTATGCCAGTTAAAAAAAATGTAATAAACACATTGGAAGCAATATATATCTTTAAGTTCTCATCCTTGCATTAGAATACAGAGCAGATAATATTTTGATGGTATCTCATGGGGTAATGCTCCATCACTTGTTTCAAATCTGTTACACAGTGAATATTGAACTGAAGCTTGACTTTAAAAAATTATATCACAAATCAGATTGTAATCACAATATCTGTCAGAAAAATCGTAATTACATATTTTGCCCCAAATCGTTCAGCCCTAGGTGGAGGTGTGGTGCCCCATCCTGACAGACTGGGGTCTATAAAATCAGTTCTTACATTAAAATACATTTCAAAACTTTGATCTTCATTTGAAATAATTAAGAGCACATTGTATATATACTCAGGAGACAAACTTTGGTTCTCTCTCTAGACTTTCAGACTGCAGTATAACTGAGGAAGGATATGCAGCTCTGGCTTCAGCTCTGAGATCAAACCCCTCACACCTGAGAGAGCTGGACCTTAGTGGGAATGATCCTGGAGACTCAGGAGTGAAGCTGCTCTCAGCTTTACTAGAGGATCCACACTGTAAACTGCAGAAACTCAGGTGAAGATGTTGTGCAACAGTGTGCAGAACAGATATTTGTATTTAAAAAAGTAACACACTCAGCCTTTACAGACAGAATTCTTATCGCTCTCATAACATTATTCATGTTTGTTCAAATATGTCATGATATGAATTTAAACTACGCTCTGATATGTATGTTATACAATCAGTTGTTCTTTACCGCTTTTGCTGAGGTCAAAGTCTTAATTGGGGGGCGGGGGGGTGGAAACCATGCTTGTGGTTTTCACTGATCAGGCAGACATGGTCGTCTCACTGACCATGCATTGGTGTAATATCGGTTTTATTCATAACTGGACTTGCTTTTGTTGGTGTTTGATGTCGTAAAATACTGAAAACTTTGTTGCTATTTGAATTTTAGGCTTAATAGTTGTAACCTAACAGAGAAAAGCTGTTCAGATCTAGTCCCAGTTCTCAGCTCAGACTCCTCCAGTCTGAGAGAGCTGGACCTGAGTACCAATAATCTGCAGGATTCAGGAGTGAAGATGCTCTCTGCTGGACTGGAGAATCCTCACTGTAAACTGGAGACACTGAGGTGAGTTCATATCTGCCAGACAGACCATTTCCCCCACATGGTA
The DNA here is from genome assembly GCF_902362185.1 of Chanos chanos. Lineage (NCBI taxonomy): Eukaryota > Metazoa > Chordata > Actinopteri > Gonorynchiformes > Chanidae > Chanos > Chanos chanos. The sequence goes on from NC_044510.1 coordinate 4,121,683, forward strand.
CTTGAAGAATCATTTAAAGGAAATTTGTGAAAGATGTTTTATTTTCAATCAGTGCATCAATATATGCAGTCGTCACCATTTAATGAGAATGAAATATATCTGTTTTGTCAGTTGTTATATTTGACTATTTCTGAGATGTGTGGGATGATGTTTTATTTTCACTGAATGTTCTTATTAACCACTGACTGTTGCACTGGCCTGTAAAGCATCGGGAGAAAATATCCATCATATTTGTAATCATTTATACATTTGTCACAAGCTGAATGATGCAAGTACAAAAATAAGACAGAACATATCATATAAATTGGACTTATCTTATAAGTTGGCACGTTTCTGGTGGTCAGCTGTAATTACATTTTTGTATTATTATCGTCACTAAACATGCATTTTATTTCGAATGTTTAGACATAGAAATACATACAAACACCAAACAAACGCTACATTACAATTCATCAGTGCTAGTAAATAAATGTATGAAATGAAAGTAGACACCTGTGTCACCTGTATTTGTGTGAACAGTGCACAAAGTCATACGTCACGCTTCTAGCATTCCAATCAAAGCCCCATGTTTCAGTCATAGACAGAAAGAAGAGGTTTCAGTAACAGACTAGCAGTGTCAGTGTGAAACGTAATGAGTGTGGCTGGAGCTGAGATTGAAATCGAGGATGCGCCATCCTCCTTTAAATCAGAAGTGTGGCAGCATGTTGGCTTTCAGGTCCTTTAACAGGAGAATGGCGACAGATTAACTGACAATCAGCTACACTACTGCTAATACCAGGAATTATGATCCAGCATCTACAACGCTACCACAACGACAAACTCCGATCAGGTGATGTGAGAGAGAAAGTGCTTAAAGGCCAAACTTCTCTGGAAAAAGGTTTTGCATCCCAGTTGCCTCATACATGTGCAAGAGCACAAGATATCACCAGATCTATAGGAGCATTTATCACTGAAGGCATGAGACCATTCTCGGTAGTGAACAACAAAGTATTTCACCTCCTACTGAAGACACTAGAGCCCAAATACAACATCCCGCCCGCACTTTAGTCAGTCTGTAATACCAGCCTTGTCCAATGAAGCAAAAATCAAAGTGACAGAAATTCTGAAAAAGTGCGGAGAGTTAGTTTGTTAACTTGTGTCTAAATTTGAGCATTGTGTGTTGTGGTGCAATTTTCATAATCTCATATTAATGCAATTTAGACAGACCCATTCAATTTAATATTTTATGATTGAAGACTATTTATTTTTGTCTAGCTTTCAAAGAATTCCTCCTAGGGTCAAGCTGTCATGACTTTTGAGTTAGTGGTACAACAAGACAACAATAATTCAAGAAATCAAAAATAAATCCATTGTTTTCATTTCAGTGTCAGTTCAACTGATTTTCTTAAAAATATCATGGAAGAATCAAACCATAAACATAGTATTGTGAATCGAATCAAACCGTTAGCTGGGTGTATCATTACATCCCTAATATACATATGAGAAAAAACACCTGACACATAACAAATCTGTCTATCTATCTATCCATCTATCTATCTATCTGGCTCTTTTTCTTTCTTTCTGTTTATTTCTCTCTCTCTCTCTCTTTTTCTTGCTCTGAAAATCAGGTCAGAATTAGGGTCCTGAGAATCAGGTCCTGAAATTTGCTGGGAAATTTTGTTCTGCAGTTAGAAATGTCAAAAAATGTTTAAGATAATAGATGAAAGAAATTATCACTGATTACTTTTTGCAAACTGTAATGGGATTATTTTACTCATTGCTTCCTGGAAAAAGTAATCCCATTTGCCATTACTTTACTTCTATTCAGAGACATTTCTAGCATTTCTAGACATTTGGGGCTTTGCTCAGACCAGGGGAGGGAGATCTGGGGGCATCCTCCTGTGGGAAAAAATCCTTTGAATTTCAACAGCTAAACACACTGTTTTCCAACAAATGGAGAGAAAATGAAGAGCCTAGATAAAATAAGCTTTTTCTATAATCAAACAAAGTATTGACATCTGTGCATGGTGGAGACATATCATGCTAGTTGGTTAACATGCCTACCAAAGTACCTCACAGTTGACTGCACATACTTTTATAATGGTCCATAGCCCCAGAGGGAATCACCATTTTACCTTGAAGGCATGAGTGCACTATATATGAAAGGATAACTTTCAATACATCAGTAATTTAAAAGCAGCTTCATTTCACAATTTAATGTGATTCATATGAAGCATGAAAAATGTAACTCTACTTATATGCTAGTAAAGGTGGTTTATGTCTTGTTGGTCTCTCTCTTCTTGTCTTATACCCTCTTTATGAGCACTGTCTGTGTCTTGTTACTCTCTCCCTGTCTGTCTTTTAATCTTCATTTGATGACTTCAGTGTCTTTTCTGTCTCTCTCCACTTTCTTGTTCTTGTCATTTTTGCTGTACTGTTACTGTCTGTAGTTAAGTTGTTTCTCTTCTCTTCTCTTCTCTTCTCTTCTCTTCTCTTCTCTTCTCTTCTCTTCTCTTCTCTTCTCCTCTGTTTTGCTCCTGTCTGTCTCAGTGCTCTTTTCTTTCATCCTGAATTGTTTGCCATGTTAACGTCCCAGTTTTGCTGGGAAATGTTGTTCTACAGTTAAAAATGTCTATGAGTTAAAATGACTTCTACATCAGATATGTGTCTGTCTATTGGAGTAAAAGCAAAATCACAGACCAGGCGTATGGTCAGAGTGTGTGTGTTTTTGTATGCGTGTGTGTGTATAAAATCAGTTCTTACATTTAAATAAATAAATTTCAAAACTTTAATCTACATTTATAATAATTGAAAACGCATTGTAAATATATTCACAAGACATACTTTGCTTCTCTCTCTAGACTTTCAGACTGCAGTATAACTGAGGAAGGATATGCTGCTCTGGCTTCAGCTCTGAGATCAAACCCCTCACACCTGATAGAGCTGGACCTCAGTGGGAATGATCCTGGAGACTCAGGAGTGAAGCTGCTCTCAGCTTTACTAGAGGATCCACACTGCAAACTGCAGAAACTCAGGTGAAGATGTTGTACAACAGTGTGCAGAACAGATATTTGTATTAAAAAAAGTAACACACTTAACCTTTACAGGCAGAATTCTTGTCATTCTCATAACATTATTCATATTTGTTCAATTATATCATAATTATATCACAATTATGACATAATATGAATTCAAACTACGCTCTGATATGTAAGTTATACATGGTACAATCAGTTCTTCTTTAGCATTGAGTACAGTCCTCCCCAAGACACTTCTGTTGGGGGTTAAGAAAATTAAACATTATGAACAGTTTCATGTAATACCTCGACTTTAACTCACAAAGATGTTTATGGAACTTAGGAAGACCTACTGGACTTCCTGTGCCATGCTAACACATGAGCGCTGAGACAAGAGTCAGCATGTGACCATGTGGCCTTCAATTCACTCAGGCCACTCATGGTTTGCTAGCTTTTGCATGATTAATCTTGTGCATCATGGCCCCTAAAATGAAGAAAGTGTAAGGCCATAGAAAAGTCCATAAACGACAGGAGGGGTGTTTCTAAGTGTGGCAAGGCCAGAGCAACCATGTGGTAATGTGCTGTTTAGTTTTCTCAGAGCACTCATGGTTTGCTAGTTGTTGCAGTGTCTGTACATAGGTTGTCTCTCTTTCTTACTCTCCTCTCTTTTTTCTGCTGTCTGTCTTTTTTATCTCCTTATCTGTCTTTTCTCCCATCTAGTCGCTCTCACTATCTTCTTTTTTTTTTTTGCATCTCCAACACGGCGTGGAACCATTAGAGTGTATCTCATTCATTTCATAGTAGTAATCTATCAATGAGCTTGTGATCTATAGTGAAAATCTCCTTCACAATAGACAAAATAGCCAAGAGATTTACTGGCCCACTGTTTTTCTCAACCACATGTGAACATGGCATAGTGCACTGAGTGATCTGTCGCAACTGCAACTGCTAACAGGTATTGTCAGGGCTGTCTGAAAAACTGAGCTCAGGATAGGAAACATATGAGCATCAAGGAGTTTCTACACTCTGCTAACATCACAGATGGCACCTTCTCTCTGTCGCCTTGTAAGGAACTATTTTGCTGCCATGATCTCCTCTTAACTAATTGGTATGTTACAAAGTATAGCACTAAGACTCAACAAACCCTCAGAGCAGTGGATTTAGGCTTTTATTGAGAGACAAGCTCTTTAGTGCTTTTATTGTTATTCCAACAAAGATTAGGACAGCACAATATGTTCTTTATCAGATGACAAAATTATTTGGGGCTACAAATGACAGACCCTAGCAACATTGGTGCCTCTAAGTCCATCTCTAAAACCCACACTGATCTAGGAAGCAGAATATAGAAGCATGACATTCAATAATCTTATCGCTGCTTTATTCATGGTTCAACAACAAACCAGGTAATTCAGAAAAAGAATTACTTCAAAAATATATGTTCATAAAGCAAACTAAAACAAAAGAGGTTTCACAGTGGTCAAGTAGTTCAACAAAATGCAAGCTGTTTGACAAGTTCTTTGATAATTTATTTATTAAAAAATTATGGTTTTTCATTTATGATTTAAATTCCTCAAAGTGACATTATTTGCTTTGAAATATATGTGTAATACAAGGAATGAAATCCTTATTAAGTGTAATTGTAATATGGTTACAGGAACTTACACTGTAATGCTTCACATGACTTTGTTATAAAGAAAAATAATGAAATGACTGTAATGTATTACTTTGTACCCCAACACTGGTGAAAAAGGTTCAGTGATTGGCAACGTAACAAAGACATGATGCACATGATGTAGGTGCTACATTTGTCTTCATCAGCTGTGTGTAACATTTACACGCAGAAGAGAATTAATGAAGGGAAAATGCCTTGTTGTCTTGTGTTATGAATGATCTATTCAAGAAACTGTTTCCATTTCTTAGAATTTAGCATTGTTTTAGCAGATTTATTCTGTCTCTGGTATATTTCAATGCTGAACTGGCCCTGTTCTCTGTGGGCTGAACTAGACATTGTCCTGGTAACAGTGGTGAGGTGTAAAACGGTCAGTGACATGAATATATTCTTTCTCTCTCTGCAGGCTGTTGAAAAGTCCTGTTGCAGAGGAAGCCTGTGCTGCTCTGACTTCAGCTCTAGGTAAAAACCCCTTACTGCTGAGAGAACTGGATCTGAGTGAGAAAAAACCAGTGAGCTTAGGAGTGAAGCAGCTCTCTGTTCTGCTGGAGGATCCACACTGCAGAGTACAGAAACTGAGGTGAGAGATGTCTCCTAAAATGCCATGAAAACAATATGATGAATCAGCTGCTTTATTTGTGAGTTTCACTTGAATAAAATACTGACATATGCTGTACTTTAGACTTCCCTCAGCTACAGATTTAGGGTAAAAGTAGGTTGTGAAAACAAAGATGTTTGTCTGCATTTTCTCAGCCTGAACTCTACAACAAAGCCCTCAGTCTCTCTCTACATGGTAAAGGGGAGTTCAAGTTTCAAGTTCACTGTCATTATATCCTGCAGCATATTCACTACATATAAGTGTCTATGTGAGATATTTGGTAATGTGTGTAGATGTCTACTGTATAGTAGCATTATCAAGTATATTAGGTGTCCAAAGGGAATGGTTAGAGGTATAAAGTGTTGACCATAGGTGTTGTACAGTTTATGACCGTTCTTCCTACAGGTATTAAGGCAAATGACTGGTCACCAGGGTGTGGGTGTGAGGGTCTAATAGCTTCACAGCTCTGGGGTAGAGGCTGTTCCTCTAGATGACAGGGGGACAGACAGATAGTGGCTGGGGTGTGTGGGGTCCCTGGTGATTCGGAAAGTTCTCCTCAGACATCTCTTGTCATATATGTTCTTTATGGGAGGCAGAACAGCCCCAGTGATTTGGTATGCTGTTTTTACCACCTGTTGGAGAGGCTTTGATCAGTCACAGTGGAGTTGCTGTAGCAGACTGTGGAGCACAGCACTGGGATCAGCACACATCATGACTGTGGTGGAGGTGTGGTCCCCCATCCTGACAGACTGGGGTCTGTCAGTACAGAAGTCTAAGATCCAGTTGCATATAGCGTAGAACAAGATCTCTGAGTTCGCCAACCAGCTTCATTGGGATAATGATGTCGAAGGTCGAGCTGAAATTACATATGCATTATCAAGGTGGGTTAGTGTAAGGTTGATGGCTGTGGAGATTGTATCCATTATTATGGAGGTGAGTGCAACTGAGCAATAGTTATTCAGGCACGTGACAGCAGACTTCTTTTGAACAGGGATGACTGTAGTTGTCTTGAAGCAGGTGGGTACAGTAGCCTGAGCCAGGGACTCATTGAAGATATCTGTGCAGACCTCAGCAAGTTGTTCAGTTCACACTAAGGGCATGACAGGGGATAACATCAGGTCCTGTTGTGGCTTTGTGTGTGTTCACTCTCCCCAGTTAGACTGTAGTCTCATTGACTGGTCAAATGGAAATAATCTCTGTTGACAGTAATCACATAATGAAGATATGACTGGTTTTTCAGATGAAGTTGTGTTACACTGGTCTTTCAGCTCTTCTTGTCTCTTCTCTCACTCTCTCCTTGGCCTCTCCCCTCTTTCCTGGATTGGCTCTTTACATTCAGATAAAATGGAATTGAAGTTAACAATAATTGATAATTGTTAATTATTTAAGTTTTAAAGTAGTTCTGTTTACATCACAAAGTGACCTGATGGATCTGTTTTTAATAATATACGTGACTGTACAGTGTAGGACCAAGTGGAACATGTACAGTTAGAAAACACATACATGCATACACACACACACATGCACACACACACACAAATGCAGACAATAACTGTCATTTGACGCAGACTGGAGGGTTGAGTAAGGACGGTGCTTTTGTTTTGATGGGAAAGCATGTGAGAGATGTGACTAACAATGATTTTTCTCTAAAAAGCAAAGATGTGACCATTTGAAAATCTGCACAAGCTGGTGGAATCTGTGGGTAACAAGGGTCTAAGAACAAGCAGGGGAGAATGTTAAAAAGATCCCCAATGACCTGTTCAGCCAGGTCTCACCTGACATGGCAAGTAAACTAGCCAACACTGTGGACATCACCTATAGGTCGGGTCCCCACTCAGGAGGTACACAGTCTACCCACAGAATTTTTGTGCAGTTCATTTCAGGAGTTTACAGGGATAAAGTTTAGAGGGAAGCAAGAACAATCAACTTGGTTCCAAGAAAAGAAGATCAAGGTCTTCAGAGATCTCACACAGAACACTAAAGATGTCAGGATCAGACTGTGGCCTCTAGTGGGACAAGTGAGAAAGGATGTGAGAAAAAACAGGTTTCAGAGCCTTTTAAACCTGTACTGAAGATAAAAGAGAATCAGGCTACATGTGAGCAATTAGAATCAAAACAACAGTGATAGCTCTATTCACGACTTATCCTTAATTTAGTTTTGAGAAACAAAACAGTTTTTTATAGGGATCTGTTAATATCCACACATCATGGTTTCATTTTTTGGACTTTAAAACCCTTAACACCACAGTTAAAATTAACTGAATTTAACAATCTATTCATTACCCTTCATCTATGTGGAACTTTATTCCAAATTTTGTGTTTTTCAAAAGTCAATGGCCTCAAATTTCTTTAATTGTATAACAATGATATCAGTCCCCTCCTGGAATCGCAACCCTATCGTGGTGGAGGGGTTTGTGAGTCCCTGTAATCCTGGGAGCTGTGCTTCCTGGAGCATCTCGCTCCTGGTAGGGTCACCCAAGGCAGAGAGGTCCCAGGTGAGGGGCCAGACAAAAAGTGGTTCTGAAAGCCCTTATGATCAGCACCCACAAAGATACAGGCACCTCGCCCGGAATAGGGAAACCGGGGCCACCTCCTGGAGCCAGGCCTGGGAGGGGAGCTTGTAGACAAGCCCCTGGTGGCCAGACCTGCCACGGGGTCCGGCCGGGCTCAGCCCGAATGAGCAACGAGGGGCTGCCCTCTCGTGGGCCCACCACCTGCGAGGGGAGAAATAGGGGCCGGTTGCGATGCCACACGGGTGGCAGGATGGGGCAAAGGCCCCAACGGACTGGACTTACGGTACAGAAACTGGCTTTTGGTACGTGGAATGTCACCTCTCTGGGGGGGAAGGAGCCGGAACTTGTGCGGGAGGTGGAGCGATACCAACTAAATTTGGTTGGGCTCACTTCTACGCACAGCCTTGGCTCTGGAACCAAACTCCTGGATGGGGGCTGGACTCCGTCCTTCTCTGGAGTTGCCTGGGGTGAGAGGCGGCGGGCAGGTGTGGGGTTACTTGTTAGCCCCCGACTGAGTGCCTCTGTGTTGGAGTTTGTCCCGGTGAATGAAAGGGTTGCCTCACTGCGCCTTCGGGTTGCAGGGGGGAAATCTCTGACTGTCGTGACGGTGTATGCACCGAACGGCAGCTCAGAGTTCCCAGCCTTCCTAGATACACTGGAAAGTGTCCTAGTGAAGACACCATCTGGGGACTCGGTAGTTCTACTGGGAGACTTCAATGCTCATGTTTGCAATGATGGAGAGACTTGGAGGGGAGTGATTGGGAGGAACGGCCTACCCGATCTGAACCTGAGTGGTGCTTTGTTATTGGACTTCTGTGCGAGTCATGGATTGTCCGTAACGAACACCATGTTCGAGCATAAGGCAGCTCATAAGTGTACCTGGTACCACAGCTCCTTTGGCCAACGGCCGATGATCGACTTTGTAGTCGTCTCATCAGACCTGCGGCCGTATGTGCTGGACACTCGGGTAAAGAGAGGGGCAGAGCTGTCAACTGATCACCACCTGGTGGTGAGTTGGATCAGATGGTGGGGGAGGCTGCGGACCAGCTGTTCATCCTTGCACAGATACTGGAGGGATCATGGGAATTTACCAATCCAGTCTACATGTGTTTTGTGGACCTGGAGAAAGCTTACGATCGTGTCCCCCAGGGTGTCCTTTGGGGGGTACTGCGGGAGTATGGGGTGCCAGGTTCGCTGCTGCGAGCCATTCGGTCCCTGTATAACCATAGTGAGAGCTGTGTCCGTATTCTCGGCACAAAGTCAAACTCATTCCCAGTGAGTGTTGGACTCCGCCAGGGCTGTGCCTTGTCTCTGATCTTGTTCTTAATTTTCATGGACAGGATCTCAAGGCACAGTCGGGGTGAGGAGGGTGTCCAGTACGGTGGCCTCAGGATTGCGTCTCTGCTTTTTGCAGATGATGTGGTTCTATTGGCCTCATCAAACTGTGACCTCCAGCATGCGTTGGGGCGGTTTGCAGCCGAGTGTGAAGCGGTCGGGATGAGGATCAGCACCTCCAAGTCTGAGGCCATGGTCCTATGCCAGAAAAAGGTGGCTTGCCCCCTCCGAGTTGGGACTGAGTTCCTGCCTCAGGTGGAGGAGTTCAAGTATCTCGGGTCTTGTTCACGAGTGAGGGTAAAATGCTCCACAGTTGGATCGGGGCGGTGGCGGCAGTCATGCGTTCGTTGTACCGGACTGTCGTGGTGAAGAAGGAGCTGAGTCAGAAGGCAAGGCTCTCAATTTACCAGTCGATCTTTGTTCCAACCCTCACCTATGGTCATGAGCTCTGGGTAGTGACCGAAAGAATGAGATCACGGATACAAGCGGCGGAAATGAGCTTCCTCCGCAGGGTGGCCAGGCGCACCCTTAGGGATAGGGTGAGGAGCTCGGACACCCGGGAGGAGCTTGGAGTAGAGCCACTGCTCCTCCGCATTGAAAGGAGCCAGTTGAGGTGGTTCGGGCACCTAGTCAGGATGCCTCATGGGCGCCTCCCTATGGAGGTGTTCTGGGCGCGACCAACTGGGAGGAGACCCCGGGGAAGACCCAGGACACGTTGGGAGAAATATGTATCTCAGCTGGCCTGGGAACGCCTTGGGCTCCCCCAGGAGGAGCTGGTGGATGTAGCCAGGGAAAGGGGTGTCTGGGCTACCCTCCTCAGCCTGCTGCCACCGCGACCCGGTCCCGGATAAGCGGGAGAAAATGATGATGATGATGATGATGATGATGATATCAGTAAAAACGCAAATCAATCACATTTCCTTGAACAGATGCTGTTGGCTTGGTCTCTTATGTTCAAATATAACTATTCTCCACAAAGGTACAACATCTGTACAAAATGGACACTCTATATTAAAGTAAATCTGTATTCTTTTAAAACTGAATTAAATACGGTATTATATTAGTGGGTCAACTACTTGAGGTAAATGGAAGGTTGTACAGCTACTCAGACTTCCTGAGAAAATATCAAATTCCAGTAACTTGAATAATATGCAGTTGTATTTGATGCTGTGATGTCTGGGGTTATAATGCCACTGAGGGACATTCATTTCTTTTGGCCATTTGTTCATGCTTTTGATCTCTCTCATACTGAAGTGAGTGATTTGTACTTCTCAACAGTGCAGCAAAATAATAGATCAATTACAGCTGTACTTCAGAAAGACATTATTACCAGCATTGGTGTGGTCTAGTGAAGAATGTGCACTGGAGAAGAGTTTGGGCCTTACCTCTTGTCACAGACTGAGGAAAATTCTGGATGCATGTGCAATAATCGCCTTGTTCCTCAGTTTATTAGAACAAAACAGGCTTAACAAAGAACTTCAAAGAACTTACAGGCTTCAGATTTCTTGACACAGGATTCATAACACACTGACAATGCAATTCCACACACTAAACAAGAGAAAAGTAAGAGCATTTATACACAACAGAAAAGGACTAGACTAACAAAAAACAGGTGTAGCTACTGATTCAATGACTAAGGTTAACTAAGGGAGCAGAAGATGCATATGGAAATCTAACAAAATGTCCAGCAGAGGGGAAAGAGGGAACCAGGACCTGATACCTCTCAAGTATCTACTGAGTAACAAAGTGAGAGGAGTGGAATATTGCTTCTGACTGCTCCTTTTGTGGGGATGCAGATGAAAAGATCTCACACTTGTTTTGGAATTGTTCTTATGCAGTGACATTTTGATCAGACACTCTGGAATTTATTCAAACACGTTTATAATTTCTCTTTTTGTTTAAAAGATGTTTTGTTTGGTGTGTTTGATTATTAAAAAAAACATAAGGGAAGGTGTGTTTCACTTACCAAATACCATATCCAGAGGACAGATTCAGTGGCTGTAAACCATTCTTTGCAGTGTTCAGAGGTGAACTCAGTGAGTATGTAGGGATCTACCAAAATCCGAATACATTATTCGAGGAAGCACAGATAATGCAGTGGAAACAGATAATTCCTCCACCTGAAGTTGCTCGTTATTATTCTGGGAAAAAAAGCCATGATTGACATCACTGTGCGTGAGGCACTGTTTCTTCAAATCGACATGCGGAATCCCATTCCTCACGTCTCCCATCATTCCACACACACAAGGTTTATGGAAGGACCTTCCATGATCTAACCTGTTAAGAAGAGAGATGTAAATAATCAAATTCGCTGGGGGGGGGGGTAAGTAGTTCTGGGGGGTATTTCAGAAAGCGGGTTTAGTGAAAACTCAGAGTTAGTTAACTTAGAGAAAGTAGTAAACCTCCTAATAGAAGAGCCCTATGGCTTTGTTTTGCTAGGAGAATGAAGCCACAGGACTCTTCCATTAGGAGGTTTACTACTTACTCTAAGTTAACTAACTCTGAGTTTTCACTAAACCTGCTTTCTGAAATACCCCCCTGTTCACCCAGACACCGTTTTGCTGATGTTAGTAAATAAACAATTTATAGAAATTGTCTTTCGTAGTGCCATTGCTTCAGTAATCGTCTTATTTAGTTTCTTGTTGGTTGTAGGCTATATAGTAAGGATGTACTCAAATCCAAATACATTATTTGGGAAGGCACAAATAATGCGGTGGAAACAAATAGTTGTTCGTTATTATTCGGGGGAAAAAAACATTATTGTTATGTCTGTGCGTCAGCTATGTTTCTTTAAATTGCTTCATATCATTGTGGATTGTCACAAAATAAAAATGCCCAGTCTGTTTGCAACACTAACTGGTCATTTCATTTACTATACATTATTGAAAATTGATTGCTATAAGCTGTATTCTCCCCCACTGAGTCAGGTGCGAAGGCTAGCAACAGTGTTAATTTCGTCGACGAAACTGACGAAAAATGTTCGTCAACAAACTTTTTTCCATGACAGAAATGAGACAATAACTAAATAAAAATGCCCCTTTGAAAATAAAAACTGTGACTTATATGTATTACCATTTTCGTTGATGAATACTAACGAAACGATGTCAGAGAGAGATGAATGGACAAGCAATTATAGCCTCCCTCCTCTGGAATTCAAACTTTAAACATTTTAACTAGCCTTAACTTCGCAACCAGCCAAAAGTCCCATAATGTACCATAATATGATCATTTTGTGACACTTAGCATTAGTAGTTAGGTTATCAGGATAGGTTCTCATTTGAAATAATTTCCCAACAGGATCAGGATAGCAAAATATGGATCTTACACTCTTTCCAGCCAATCATTCTTGTTGTGATGATTAACTGAGCATGAATGCTCTTGACATAACCATTAATCAAATATTCTTTACAAATCAGAAGTTTGGGGTATTTTATACTGACTGCAGTAAATTACGGGTCAGTACTATATTTACCCAGTGCAATACAATTATCGTTATAATATTACAAGTTAGATGAGCTTGTCAAAAGAGCGCCCGCTCATATGAAGAGAGTTTGCACTAGATATAGCTTACTGCTGCATCCACGTGAAAAAAAAGCAAAAATAAATAAATAAATAAAGGTGCTGAACAGGAAGGTGAGGACAGGCGAGAGGCAAAGTTTGTCTTTAAACAATGTGGCTTGTCAGCGGTGTCAAAAAGTCCTTCGTCTCAGTAAATACATGTTTTCTGAAATTATGTATTTACACGTATTTGTTCTCTTGGTTATGACTCGCGTACGATAATTTCCCGCAAAATACGATCATTTTAAGCCTCTGGTACGATTCTTTAACATCTCCCATCTGGCAACTCATATCATGGCTACTCTCTGAAAAAGAAAAAGAATGGATTTTTGACTCATTTTAGCGGTAATACAACTGAAAATAAAACGCACTGCAAACAATGTGGGTGCAAAATCGATTTGAAAAATACCTCAAACCTCAAGAGGCATTTGAAGATGCGCCACCAGGAAATGATAAAAAAAAAAGTTAGACTTCTATCAAAATCAACTTAAAGGCTTGAATTTGTTAGCTAGAAGCAGACGGCTATGTTTCTTGTTCACTTGACTTTAACGTTAATTGTGCATACCTAGAGCAAGCCTAAGAATATTTGTGTGCTTGATGAAATCGCTGTTATGATTTAATTAAAAAAAAAAAGCAAATTGATGAAAATGTGACTAAAACGTGTCTAGTTTTCATTTACTAAAACTAAACTAAAACTTTTAATGATCAAATGACCAAACTATGACAAAAACGAATATGTATTTTAGTCAAAAGACTAAAACTAAGACTAAATCAAAATCACTTACCAAAATTAACACTGGCTAGCAAGACAAAAGCCTGGTGTGGTAGCTGGGTTAGCCCCGCAACCTGTACATCAAAACGAAGCGTAGAACCTGTAGTTTTTAGCGGTATGTGTTCATTTTGTCCATTTAAAACAAAACAAAACAAATAAACAAACAAAAAACACAGTCAAAAGTTGTTTCATTTACTACACGTTTTTGAAAAGTGATCTCTATATTTTGCAGTCGCCACCACCGAGCGCAAAGCAGGAAGCGGGCTGAGAGCTGACTGTTCCTGGCTATCACTCAGGGAAACTCTCACATCAAGGAGGAGGTGTCATGTATTAATGTTATGTACTATTGTAAAGTAGTAGCCTAATTCACGTTTCCCCAGCAAACTGCAGTAACGTTAACACATCGAGAAACGGGTACGCAGAATTAATGGAATTTAAGATTATTCCCTTCAGCTGAAGGATATTTTTCTATGTTTACTGTAAATAGTTTCTATTTCCAGTGCAAACCAGAATCGTTTGATTTATAAAACATTTTTTTTCAGTTTCTGATTGTGCAGTGCCCCCACAGTTAAAGGGGTTGGTGGTTCAGACAGTTCATAAAACTTAGTTTAGTTAAAAATAAAAATGAAAAAAAAGAGAGAAAGGTGAAAAGTACAGTATGAGGATGTAGATATATATTTCATAATTAATTAATTATATGCCAATATTAAATCAATTTGATGCTGTGAAGGCACAATATTGCATTGCCAATGAATGTTAGGTTAGAAAATACAATTTTTTGCCCAATTTAACGTGACTTCTGGTATAAACCATGCCCACTTCCGTTCCACTTTCTGAATACAGAAACTGAGACAGCTAATGTTGTTGATTTAACAGATACAGATCATGGGCAGAAATTTCATTTCACTACTGGAGGGACAATGAACAGAAAAAATCCTCAAGAGCAATTCCTGAGGGGGACACAAAAGATGCTGCAGAAAGTGCTGTTGTATTTGTATAAAATGTCACCATTATGTTAACATTTCCATAAGCACTTCATTCCTTTCTTATGAAGATTTCATCAAATTTCCTTTGATATTACTGGGGGCTTACTTGGCGTTTTGGTGCACTGAAAAATATTCGGTTGTCCGTTTTCCCTTTCTCTGCCATTTTGGCTGGCTGACGAAACACACACACAACATGCAAGTTATTTACAGTAGTAGGAGAGACTTAACACCCATTAATTGATCTAAAACTAATAAAGCTAAAGCTTATTTAGGTTTAGTTTAACTGAAGAGTAGGATTTCTAATGTTTTGCTGTCAGTGCATTAACTGCGAGATAACAGTGAGAAGAAGATGCAGTCTGGTTACAAATGAGTCGATCAAATATGTTTTTTTCAGGACCGATACCGATTATTAGCAATCAAGGAGACTGATGACCGATATTTGGAACTGATATACATGTTAGGGATGTACCCAAATCTGAATATGTTAATCAGGAAAGCAAAGTGGAAACAGATATTTTTTTTCTACCCGAAGTTCCATCCATCCATTTTCTGCCGCTTATCTGGGACTGGGTCGTGGTGGCAGCAGGCTGAGGAGAGTAGCCCAGACATCCCTTTCCCTGGCTACATCCACCAGCTCCTTCTGGGGGATCCTAAGGCATTCCCAGGCCAGCCGAGAAATATTATTCTCCCCATGTGTCCTGGGTCTGCCCCGGGGTCTCCCCGAAGTTGTTTGTTATTATTCAGGGGGAAAAAACATCATTGCCAGGTCCGTGTGTCAGCCACTATGTTTCTTCAAACTGTGTTTTTATTTATCTTTTTTTTTTCAATCTATATATATTCTTCCCTCTGAACCCCTGAACTTTGTGTGGTGATACTGTAGTATTGTGTGATTGAGTTAGATGTATTTTGGTGAACAACTTGGTTTTTTTCAATTTAAAAAAGAGGAAAATATATGTTTAGTAACATAAGAGAGATAAATAAACTGTCAAGTGGTATGTTGTCTCAAGTGAATAAAAAAAAGTCGTGCTTCCATTGTAGTGCAGCGTGGGAACTTTGCATAACCCATAACAGCATTTTTTCCCTGTCACGGTAAACTGCTGGAAATTCAAGTGTCCTGAAAAATACTGGACATTGTTTATCATTGAAAAGGTGTAACTTTGGAGATATTTTGATTGATGCAATAGAAACCAACAGCTGAGGTCTATGCTGACAACTCACGACTCTAACCAGTGTGTGCATGTGAGGTTTGGAACCAGGCAGCTAGTGTGTATAACACAGAGAGATCTGTAAGAGAGATTTGAACGTGCATATGTTGTGATGTGCACGAGTCCCAATGAGATGTAAAGACAGCAAAACAAAGATCAACTGTGTTACTGTTGTAGGCTATTATACAAATGAACTTTGTGATTGTAGTCGACTGTTAGGCCTGTGCATTATAATAGTATGATTACAGTTGTAGGCTGTGATGATCAGTTCCAAGTCTGTGTAAGCCAATAGTGCAATGTGTGTGGTTGGAGTGAGAACCCTGTAAATTCTTTGTCTCCTCCCTGAAGTATGGAGAGACTTTGTAGAACCGTGTGAACCCAGTGATGTGAACAGGAAGAAATCAGCCAGACCAGAGACTCAGCTCAGCAGAGATTACTCTAAATACACACATTTACATGATTTACTTAGATTTTTACAGCATGATACTGCCCAATAACCCGATTTTTTTTTTAACTTCAGTGTCTTCACACACACATTCTGATAACACACTCACACACACACACACACACACACACACACACAACACGCAGAGAAGCAAACCCATGCAAAAGGATCTGGGTGATGTTGTAGTGGAGATATTTACACTAATGGTAGTGAGGGAAGGAGAGGAAAGGGAGAAGAAGAGCAGGCCAAGTCACGTTCAGGTGTGATGGAGGTTGACTTTATGCTGCGAGCAGAACTTCATGTCAGTATCACAAAAGTCTTTTAACATTGCGAATCTTTGGAAATGGTGAGCCCGGGCCGATCCTTTGCATATATGAGCAGGACGGAAATTATGGACTACATTACGGCAGACAGACGCACAGAGCTGTGCTCTAGAAGATATCAGGGTGTCTGGTTTTTATCTGGATTTGGAAATGGGGAGTGCTGCTATCCTTTTTGGGGGTGTCTCTGCCAAGACAGAGGAGACACTTCTCAGAGTTTGTGAACTGCTTATACGAGCTCAGTTTAAATCATTTTAAAACATTTTTTCAGCTAAGAAATAGCAAAATGATATTAGCCCACTTGTGTTAGCAACATTTTGTGCTTCCAAGTGAAAATAAATCCCATCGCTCTAATGCTGCAAACAGTTTAGGTTCACTGACAGCTTGAGATTTAGCTGCTGGTTAATTGTCCAGTGGTTATGCCCTATAGCACGCTTATGGATATGTGATTGATTACAGGTTCAATCCACGCATTTATTTGGGAATGCCATACTGGTTAATTTAATTTTCTTTTGTCCTTTATAGTTTGTGAAGAAACGGAGGAATGCAGATTGGACTCGTGGCATGGTCAGAATTCTATTCCCATGAGGAGCTAACCTCTTAGAGGATCTGGTCTTGTTTAAATGGATTGTTATTAATTTGTGACCAAATGGTGTGCTTTGGTCCTGAGTGCAGGGAGGCTTGGGCCAATAAACAGTGAAATTAGGGACAGAGAGAGAGAGAGAGAGAGAGAGAGAAAGGGAGAACCTGCGGGGCATGGGGGGAGTCTGTGTGATATTTAATCTCAGAATTAGTGAAACAGTTAGTAACTCCTATTGCAATGCAAAAAGTCTCTTCTCTAGTTGCTGCCTGACAAGGAAAAATGGATTGAAGAAGGTGAACAAAACTCAGCCTCCTTTTTCAGGTGGAAGAAAGCCAATGCTTTAAACGCTACTTCATGTGGAAGACAAAACCCTTAATGATCCCAGAGAAATAGTCATCTTTTGCTCTCATATTTATATCAATCTCTGTACACCCAGATACTGTGAAATTACAATGAACTCTTTTCATAAATGTCTGTAAAGTAATGTCACTAAAATGTAGGGGGTGCTTGAAATTGTAGCATGTCTCAGCAGGAGGTTATGAATACAGCTGGTGATATAAAAAAGTCCAGGGAATGAGGGCATAACCACTGAGTTCTATAAAATGTAAACTGAAGAGTTGTCTTTGTTTTAGTGAAGGTTTTCATGGGAAGCACTGAAAAAGAAGAACATCACCTTAAGAAAGAATCATCCAGCACAGCAGTTATCTCTGACATGTGTGCTTGTGTGTGTGTGTGTGTGTGTGTGTGTGTGTGTGCACGCGTACCTTTGAATTTTTGGCTTGTTCACTTTAGCACTGCATTTTCTGAGGCTTACATGATAACCAAAAAACTTGAATTTCTAACAGTCATCCCCACCCCTCTCTCTCTTTCTCTCTCTCTCTCTCTCCCCCTCACACACACACTCTCTCTGTAGTCTGTGTAAGTGCAGTATAACAGAGAAAGGCTGTGCTGCTCTGGCTTCAGCTCTGAGATCAAACCCCTCACACCTGAGAGAGCTGAATCTGAGTGGAAATAAACCAGGAAAATCAGGAGTGAAGTGTCTGTCTGCTGTACTGGAGGATCCACAGTGTAAACTGGAGAAACTGGAGTGAGTAAACATAACCCAGTATGATGTGGTTCAATGTAATGAATAGAGTTTTATATTCACTACAGGAGAACAGGTTCTTTAAAGATTTGATGAGAGTTTTACAGTAAGTTCCATATTGTCCAATAATCTCTAATGTTTTTTAATTTTAATCTCTTTACACACATTCTGATTACAAATGCACACACACAAAAACTATCAATAAATACCATCCACCACAGTGATTATGTACCACTAAACCATAAATCAAAACATCATGTTTAATATAAGAATTTCATTCCTGAAGTTTTTCTATTGCTGTTGTAATAACTAAGTGAAGTCAAACTTTCGACTCTGTGTTGTTGGAGTGATGTCATAGGACTATATTGTGACTTCATCTCAGAAACACAAGTGTCACTCCTCAGTTTGACTGGTGTGTGTGTGTGTGTGTGTGTGTGTAAAACAGAGATCAGTAATATTCAGTAGCAGTATCAGTAATAATGTTCTCTGACTGCTGTGTAAACAGTTGAATCATTTTTGTGAACTATAAAAATGAGCTGAAATTGGATGCTTTTCAAACATGAGTTGTGAAAGTCTCTATGTGATTTGGCCAAGGGGAATAAAGCAATGGAGGTTTGGAGGAAAGCAAATAATTTACAGTTATTCTGAAAATTATTCAAGAAATTGCAGCGTCAACTATGCCAGCGTGGGTCCGCAACAGGAAACTGCCGGTCTCCAAAACCCCCCACTGCACCAGTCAAATGCTGGCAGGGACACTTAACATTCTAGGCTCTTGAATAAAATGTTACTATTTTCACTTGGGGAGTGACTGAAGCACCAAGCATTATTTGACTGGTGCAGCGGCAGGGCTCTGTGGACCGGCAGTTACAGTTTTCAAACCAAGAAGTTCAGTCAAGGGGGCTGGGACATGGCAGTTTCCTTGCCCCGCCCTGCCACCAGTCCGCGGACCGGAGTTTGAGAAACACTGGACCACACCACCTAGGGCTTTTTCACCCAAAAGAAATTGTTAAGAAGTTTAACCACCTTTGAACCCAAGAAGGTCACACAGGTTCGAAAACACTTAAAAGACCAGAGACCAAGAGAGAGAGTGTTATGTAGGCTAAAAGCAAAATGGGAGCCAAATGAAGTTGGCAAGATAACATGAGTGAGCCTACGTCAAACAAAAGTGAAGCTGCCTTAGCAGAGGCTCAAAGCTGAACAATACTACTCTGTATCTGCAGCAAAGAGACGAGCCAACAACACTACAAAGAAAAGAAGCGGGGGTAAATGTAACGCCGATGACTCACGCTAGGAACATACAGTACAGGAAAACAGTAAGGGTTCATACCTTAAAATTGTTGGGAAGACAGCTCATGAAGAGACACGGCGACTCAACCAGCCAAGCCAAACTGCAAATCACACCACCAACATGTAAGCTAGGTTCCCAGGAAGAGGTGGGGAGTGGTAGAAGACGTATATCTAGGAAGCAGTCACCTGTCTAGATATAACACTTTAAGTGCCTGTGAATCAGCAAATCTAGTTATTCATTATCTAAGCCACTTATCCTAATTAATTATCTTATAGTCTCCAAAGAAAAGGCAAAAACCTTGGTAGAATGGGAACCTGTAAGTGACAGAATGATCAGAGCTCGCTTCACTTCAAAACATTGTAAACTGACGATCATACAATGCTATGCTCCAACAAATGAAGCCGAGAAAGAGGACAAGGATGACTGGTATGAGGAGTTACAACGAACTGTCTCCAAGGTCCCTCAACATGATATGTTGCTGATCATGGGTGACATGAACGCCAAGGTTGGAACCCATAATGAGAACTGTGACAGAGCTATAGGGAGCCACGGCTGTGGTGTGAGGAACAACAATGGTGAGCGTCTTGTTGACTTTTGCCTTGAAAATAACTGTGTAGTTGGTTCAAGTTCAAGTTTATTTAGAGCCCAATATCATTGTTTACAGTCTCAAAGGGCTTTACAGGCCACAACAGTCAAATCAAAATATGACGGCACCCCCTGACTTAATCCTCATGGCGGGCAAGAAAAAACTCCCCAAAAACCCAAAAGGGAAATGGGAAAATGGGAGAAATCTTGAGAAGGACCACAGAGAGAGGAGACCCCTTCTTGGCCAGACAGGTGTGCAATAGGTGCTGACCACGTGGGCAGTTACAATTAAAAGTAAATTGGGGCATGAACAAAGGGGATGGCGATGCAGACAGGAGGCTGACGGGGGATGAAAGATGATAACACCAGGATGGATCGGTCCACAGGGCGGGAGGAGTCAGGATCACTGGTGTCTCAGGAGTAGCATGTGTGGCTTGACAGAGAGAGAGAGAGAGAGAGAGAGAGAGAGAGAGAGAGAGAGAGAGAGAGAGAGAGACATTGTTAGATGTTCATTTACACATAATGGTTAAGGTAAATATACATCATGTGCCGAGTGCAGGCAGAGACTCCAGCAAGACTAGCTAGTACAGCATAGTTAAAAGGGAGAGCTAGAAGGTAATACAGACATGAGGGCACTCTGGGACACAAGGCGGCCACCCACTCCACAGTCAACAAACCTGAGTGAACATGTTAGAGTAGGGGGGCGACAGCATCCAAACATCCCAGTTCGCCAAACATTCTATGCCCGAGAACCCTCCAGATCTGCTCCTTTGCCTAGTAAAGAGCTATTAGCAAAAGGCTTGGCTAAACAGATAAGTTTTCAGCCTTGACTTAAACATAGAGACTGTGTCTGAGTCTCGAACATTAATTGGGAGGCTATTCCATAGCTGTGGTTCTCTGTAAGAGAAGGCTCTGCCCCCTGCTGTAGCCATCATAACTCGAGGTACCGACAAATGGCCTGCACCTTTTGATCTAAGTAGGCGTGGTGGATCATAAAAGACCAGGAGTTCGCGCAGGTACTGTGGCGCAAGACCATTTAATGCTCTATAGGTTAATAGTAAGATTTTATAATCAATACGAGATTTGACTGGGAGCCAGTGCAGTGTGGATAAGATAGGGGTGATGTGATCATATCTTCTGGTTCTAGTAAGAACTCTGGCTGCTGCATTCTGAACTAACTGTAGCTTATTTATACATCTATTAGAACATCCAGACAGTAAGGCATTACAATAGTCTAACCTAGAGGTAATGAAAGCATGAACCAATTTTTCAGCATCTTGAAATGACAATGCATTTCTTATCCTGTTAATATTTCTAAGATGAAAGAAGGCTATCCTGGTAATATTATCTACATGAGCTTCAAATGAAAGACTGGGGTCAATAATTACACCAAGGTCTTTTACTGCCGCACCTGATGAAAGAGAAAGGCCATCCAGAGTAACTATGTGATCGGAAAGCTTACTCCTAGCTGCATGTGATCCTAGTACAAGTACTTCTGTTTTTCCAGAGTTGAGTGAGAGGAAGTTAGTAAACATCCAGTGCCTAATATCCTTTAGACATTCCTCAATTTTGTTAAGTTGGTGTCTCTTGTCCGGCTTCGCTGAGACATACAACTGTGTGTCATCAGCATAGCAGTGGAAGCTAATACCGTGTTTACAAATAATATTACCTAGAGGTAGCATATATAAAGAGAAAAGCAGTGGGCCTAAAACAGAACCTTGTGGGACTCCAAACTTTACCTCGGTATGTGCAGAGGACTCACCATTTACATCAACAAACTGATAACGATCGGTCAAGTAGGACCTAAGCCATAAGAGGGCTGTTCCCTTAACTCCATCAACATTTTCTAGTCTATCAAGGAGAATGGTATGATCAGTGGTGTCAAAGGCTGCACTGAGGTCAAGCAACACAAGTAAGGAGACACCACCCTGATCAGAGGCCAGTAATAAGTCATTTGCAACTTTAACCAGTGCTGTCTCTGTGCTGTGATGAGGCCTAAATCCTGACTGATACATAAGAATAACATCCAGGAAATGTAAGTATGAGCATAACTGCTGTGCTACAGCCCTTTCTAGGATCTTGGAGATAAAGGGGAGGTTAGATATTGGCCTGTAGCTGGACAACGAACAGGGGTCAAGGTCAGGTTTTTTAATTATGGGTTTGATAACTGCTAGTTTAAAAGATTTAGGTACATAGCGAGTGCTAAGGGAGGAATTGATTATTTTTAGAGGCGGTTCGATGACTACTGGTAGTATCTGCTTAAGGAAACATGTAGGTAAGGGATCTAGTATAGAAGTTGGTGATTTTGATGAAGAAATTAGTGAGGTTAATTCGGTCGCCTGAAGGGGAGTAAAACATTCTAATCGCTGATCTGATATAGTTATATTGTTATCGACAGTGTTAGTGATCAACTTATCTGGTTTAAAATGTATAGCCTGGATTGTTTGCCTGATATTTTCAATTTTGCTGTTGAAAAAATTCATGAATGCGTTGCCACTGAATATTGATGGTGTGCCTGTTTCCGAGGTGCTCTTATTCCCAGTTAGTTTTGATACGATATTAAATAAAAATCTAGGATTATTTTTGTTGTTTTCTATTAGGGTGGAGAGATACATTGATCTAGCGGCACGAAGAGCTTTTCTATAGCTCAGGAGGCTCTCCTTCCATGCTAACTGGAATACTACCAATTTAGTTTGGCGCCATTTACGCTCTAATTTTCGAGTGGTAAGTTTTAAGGGGGGTGTGTGCTCATCATACCAGGAAGCTAGTTTTTTCTCCCTGATTATTTTCCTTTTAAGTGGGGCCACATTATCTAAATTGTTGCGGAATGTTAACTCTAAAGATTCAGTTGCCTGATCAAGTTCTGCGGGGTGTGACAGTGTTCCAATCAAAGTTGATGACTCTGGGAGATTATTGATATAGTTCTGTGTAGTAGCTGGCGTAAACATGTGTTTATTATGATAGCGTGGCGAAGTGCATATATTATTACTAAGAAACATTTTGCATGAGATAAGATAATGATCTGAGATAGCTTCAGATTGTGGAAATGTGACTATACTTCCTACATTTAATCCAAGTGTTAGTATAAGTTGGTGGCACCATCTTCCCACATAAGAACCTCCACAAACTCACTTGGAGGTCACCTGATGGTCTTACAACCAGATCGACCACATCTTAATCAACGGCGAAGGTCTCTCCAAGATGTTAGAGCTTGTCGTGGTGCAGATGTCAACAGTGACCACTATCTGGTGACAGCTAACATCAACCTGAAACTCCGGAAAGTAAAACAGCAGGGTCAACGCAGGAGACAACTTGATATCGGCAAACTGAAATGCCAGAATATCAGCAAACAGTTTGTGTTAGAGCTGAGAAATTGCTTTGGTGCTCTGGCTGATTCAACTGATGAGGACCTTGATATTCACACCAAATGGGAAACCATCAAGAACACCTATGTTGAGACAGCAACCAAGGTCCTGGGCTACAGAGAAAAGAAGAACAAGGAGTGGCTGACACCTGGCACTTGGCAGAAAATAGAACAAAGAAAACAACTTAAGGCCAAGATGCTGAACACCAAGTCACTGAGGCTCCAAAAACAAGTCCAGAAAGCCTATAAGACCAAGAATGAGCAGGTCAAAAAGAGTGCTAGGAATGACAAAAGGGCCTTTGTTGAGATGCTTGCCTGCAAAGCAGATCAGGCCGCTGCTAGAGGCGAAATTAGCGTTGTACACATACTCACCAAACAACTCTGTGGCAAGAATATCAGCCAGTCTGTTCCTGTAAAAGATAAGACTCTCTTAACAGAGGCTGAACAGGCAGCGAGATGGGCGCAGCATTTTTGTGAAAACATCGACTGCCCTGAACCAGAACATCCTGCTAACCCCACACCTGCAGATAACATACTCAACATCAACACCAGCCCCCCAACTGAAACAGAAGTCGAGAATGCCATTAAAGCAACAAAGAATGGAAAAGCTGCAGGTATTGACTCCATTCATGCCAAGATGCTGAATGCTGACCTCAACACCTCGGTCAAGGTTCTCACAGACCTGTTCAGAAACATCTGGGACAGAAATGTCATTCCTGAGGACTGGGCCAAAGTCTGATTGGCAAAATTCAGAAAGGCAATCTACAAAATTGCAACAACTGACAAGGCATCACATTGCTGTCCATACCATCCAAGGTCTTTTGCAGAGTTTTGTTGGGCAGAATTGACACCAAACTGAGGCGGGAACAGGCAGGCTTCAGCAGAGGAAGAGGGTGCACAGACCAGATCTTTGCTCTAAGGAACATCATTGAGCAATGCCTGGAGTGGAACAATCCAGTACTCATCAACTTCATCGACTTCCAGACACCCTGTGGAAGATCGTGCAATCACATGGAGTTCCCCTAAAGATGACCACATTGATGAAGATGTTTTACAATCAATTTGAGTGTAGTGTCATCGTAAATGGCAACCTTACTGATTGGCTCCCCCCTGATAGCCATTGACTGGACCATGCAAAAGACCACTTCAGACAAGCCCAGAGGCATCCAGTGGACTCTCTTTACCCAGCTAGAAGACCTTGATTAAGCTGATGACCTGGCTATTCTATCCACAAATCACACTCACCTGCAAGAGAAAACAGAGAGGACTAACAGATTTGCCAAACAGTTGGGTTTGAATATTTATATCTGCTGGTTTATATCCCCTGGCCTCGTTTTCTCTCAGCCAGTGGGAGTAAGGGTTGACAAATAGGCCCTCCCCTGTTTCCATGGAGCTTAAAGACCTGTTGACAGGAAAGAGGGAGGAGCAGAGAGAAATAGAGAGAGAATGCAACACAACACAGTACAACAGCAACAAACATACAACTCCCAGACAACAGTAAACAAAACAAACGCGAAATAAATAGATAAATATGTCTTAGGACATAACAAAGAGGATTCAGTAAGTAAATAAGTAATTGAATACCCAGGTATTAATAGTAGAAGTTTGGTGCTTCCAGTCCTTCTTGAGATATTTGTTTCTGTAAAGTTGCTAGTTTAAACCGGGGTGGTTTATTTTTCCAGTAGAATTTAGTTGTTATGGAGTTGAGTGAATTAAACCAGTTAGTAGTGGGTTGAGTTGGGGTCATTTTGAAGAGGTAGTTCACTTTAGGTAGTATGGTCATTTTTACGGTTGCTATTCTGCCAATTAGAGAGAGAGGTACATTTGTCCAATGGTTTAAGTCATTTTCAATTGATTTTAATAGTGGAGTGCAGTTAAGGTGAAATAACTGACAGCTTGGCAGAGATATTTATGCCTAGATATTTTATATTACCTGAGGAGGTGAGAGGTGTGTTTTTAGCCATAGCGAATGAGTCAGCGCCACAGATGGGTAAAATTGTTGATTTTGTCCAGTTTACAGTATAGTCTGATATTTCAGAAAATGAACTGATGAGCTTCATGGCTTCTTGCAGGGAGTTTGATGGGTCTTGTAGGTAAAGCAGTATATTGTCTGCATAAAGGCTGATTTTGTGGTGTTTGCTGGAGGATTGGATTCCTCTGATGTTATTTTGGCGTACTGCAGTGGCTAGAGGCTCAATGAACAGGGCGAAAAGTGATGATGACAGTGGGCATCCTTGCCTGGTCCCTCTGTTTAGAATGAACCTCTATTAGTCCGTTAGCAGAAACTGTGGCCATTGATGAATTATAGTGTTTTTATCCATTGAATAAACGATTCCCCGAGTCCAAATTTCTGAAGTGTTTTGAATAGAAATTTCCATTTCACTTTATTAAATGCCTTTTCTGCATCTAACAAAACAAGTATTGTTTTTGTATTACCTTTTTGGGATGTACTGATTAAACTGAATAATCTGCACGTTATTTGTTGAGTCTCTTCCTCTGATAAATCTGATAAATCTGGTCTGAGTGGATAAGTGATGGGGTTACTATTTCAATTCTGATGGCTAGTGCTTTACTGATCATTTTGAGATTGGTACCGATGAGTGATAGGGAGGTGTAGCTGGAACATAGAGTTGGGTCTTTGTCAGGCTTCAGCAGTATCGAGAGGAGTGCTGTATTCATATGTGGTGGGTGTTATGATGTGTGTGTGAAGGACTGTATGTGGTTCACAGGGAGTATGTGGCCTCTATGGCACATCCAGTTAGAATGCAAGACAAGAAGTTTCTTTAGAGCATGGAGTGTGTGTAAGTGTGTAGGTATGTATGTACAACCAATATGTTGTCGGGCAGACACTGTGCAGCTTTCAGAAAGAAAAGGACATTTGTTAACCTTAAGTGTTCCTTAGTAATTAAATTTGCAGTTGTGTAAACTCCCTCTTTTTTTCACCCTTCCTTATCTATTTCTATCACTCTCACTCTGCCTCTCTATCCCTATCCCCTTTGATCCCAGTTCTCTCTTTTATGGCCCAGACCTCCCTGCGTGTAGGACCAATGCATACCAAAGTAGAAACCACTTGCAGTAACACCTAACAAACGCCAGGCTGGATGTTTTAGCGCAGCAACCCCCAAACCATTTGGTCAAGTGCTGATAACGTTTAATTGCGAGGGAGACTAGATCACCTCAGGAGGTTAGTTTCCCTGTGAGAATGGAATTTAGACCATGTCACAGGTCCCATCTGCATTACTCCATGAAGAATCGGTCCAGGCTCAGCGCTACGGAAGATCCGCGACGCTAAAAGACTTTCCTGGCACCGACACGAAGTCTCGCTCACGGTCTCCTTCTGCCAACCTCGGTAACTCCAGTCTCTCATACCTGAACGTGACTGGGCCTGCTCTTCTTCTTCCTCATCCCTTTTCTCTCTCTTCCTCACAACCCCTTTTTGTGTGTAAGTAACTCCACTGGAACATCACTCAGGTAGTTCTTTAGGTTAAGCGTGCCTCTTCGTGAGTAATGCCTCATGCTCGCGTAGTTGTTCATTCATACATGCTTTAGGTAACGAGGATATTGTTATTGTCTACCGTTAGTTGTTCATCTTCTTGTTAGTAGTTTAGATGCTGTTGTATGTGTGTGTATAGCGGATGTGCCTTAATTCCACCTGATTTCCAATTTATTCAACATTAGATTCATTCTGTACCGTTTGAATTTGATCGTTGTAATAAATTTGTATGTTCGTATTCCTGCTCTTTGAGTACGTGATAGGTTATTTCCTAGTTATTGAATGTGGTGATCCAGGAACTTAGTTAGCTAGAAGTATTGAATTCAAAGAGTATTATTGTACCTGCTACTTTAATGCTGTTATTTATTATATGTACGGCTAATGAAGAGTTATTCTAAATAATTTCTAGGTTCAGTGTTCAGAGCGCTGAGCTATAAATAGAGTTTTTCAGAATATCAGTAATTTCACTGGGTTCAGGTTCCGAAATAAGGTTATGGTTACAGCAAAGTGATATTAGTATTAAGTCTAATATTCACAGTGAACCATTAACCAGATTTTCCTCATACCATTGGCACGACAATGTATACAGAGAGCTTTAGTGTGTTCTGTTTTCGGGTGTGAACAAGCAGATAACAGCACCAAATTAGATACACAAGTTAAATACATACATGTACACAGCTTAAGCCAAACAAAGAATGCAATATTGGTGAAACAAGGCAGAGTTTGGTGAAACAAAGATCTATCCTCTGCAGGTCGAGAGTCATTTATAAGATACGTGATGTCTGGTACATAGCAATTTACAATTTACAATTTACAATTTCGTTATTTGGCGGACGCTTTTAGCCAAAGCAACTTACAATCTGTGCATCAGTCGGATTTCTAATACCTCATGAGCAGAGATCACCGTACATTTGTGAGAAACTGAGGGAAATCAGGAAAAAACTTGTTGTTCAACTCTGTGAAAAGGCCGTTTCGACGTGGTGGACTGTTGGCAGGGAAGAAGTGGTTGACTCGCGGCAACCTAGCAAAACATAGCCCTAGGGCTCTTCTATTAGGAGGTTTACTACTTTCTCTGAGTTAACAAACTCTGAGTTTTCACTAAACCCACTTTCTGAAATACCCCTCCCCCTGTATTCTTTACGAGTTTGTATTCTGTTGTAAAATAAAAGGTTTGAATCAAAACATTTTATATCATTATTTGTTTAGGTATTCAGTCACTAGGTATCATGACAGAACTATTGAAATCTGTTTACTATACACCCTCTAACACCGGTTCTTTTGGCGGCAAAAGACTTTTAAAAGAGGCAGTGTTCAGTGATTCTGGTGTACGTATCTCTGAGAAACAAGTTTCTGATTGGTTAGCTGGAGAAGATGCTTATACATGTCACAAACCTGTTCGTATTAACTATAAGAGGAATAGAGTGATAGTGCACGGTGTTGACATGCAGTTTCAAGCGGATTTAGTGGATATGACGGCATATTCGAAGGAAAATGACAGCTTCACATTTATGCTGACTTGTATAGATGTTTTTAGTAAATACGCATGGGCACATGTTTTAAAAAAACAAGACGAGATTAGAGGTAGCGAGGGCATTCGAATCCATACTGAGGGAAGGCAGAGTCCCTCAAAAGTTGCAAATCGACCAAAAGAATTTTTTAACAAACGTTTTCAAGATGTAATGATCAAATACAGGATTCATCATTTCGCCACAGGCAGCAAGTTAAAAGCTAGCGTTGTTGAATGTTTTAATAGGACGATTAAGGGTTGAATGTGGAGGTATCTAATGGCTGTCAATTCTAAGCGATATATAAATGTTTTGCAAGATTTAAGAACCTCCTACAACAACAGTTATCATCGGAGGATTAAGATGAGACCTGTAGAGGTCACCAGAGAAAACGAAAATAACGTATTTAAGACTCTGTATGGTGTGAAAGATACTAAGGACAAGAGTGTCCTGTTTAAATACAAGGCCGGAGATTTGGTGAGGGTTTCCAAAGTGAGGGTTTCCAAACTGCACGCGCAAATTTTTCACCATAGCCGAGTGCATTCCATGAACACCATCCATCTGCAAGCTGAAAGATTATGATGGTGATATTATAGATGGATGTTTTTATGAAGAAGAGTTGCAAAAATAAAAGTTGGTAAGGATAAAAGTTTCAAAGTAGAGAAGATTTTAGAAAGAAAGAAGATGGGTAAAAAGAGCATAGTTCTGGCAAAATGGCTTGGATGGCCTTCTTAGTTCAACAGATGGGTTCGTGAAGAAGACGTGGTTGATATTTAAAAACCTTTTTAAAAACGTGTTTCCGTACACTTTGTTTCATTTGCTGTGGACACAGACCATGTGATGACGGGTTTTACATAATGTTACCTAGCAATTCGTCTTGGTCGGTTCCGACAACAAAATATCCAAGTACAGAACCAAACTAGCCAAGCCAATAATACTACAAGGCAATTGGCAGGTTGGTTTAATTGAATTCCAGTATCCAAGAACGTGGGAGACTTTTAGCGAGAAAGATGGCACTTCTATCATCACTGATAAAACTTCTAAAAAGACAATCAGATACATTCTGCATCAAGGGTATTACCCGAACATCACCCTAGTGAAATGCCATGTAAAGTTTGGTTATGATGCTGTGAAAAACAAGATTTACATACAGATAAAACGTGATATAGCGATGAAAAACTCTCTGGAAAA
Organism: Chanos chanos; assembly: GCF_902362185.1. Lineage (NCBI taxonomy): Eukaryota > Metazoa > Chordata > Actinopteri > Gonorynchiformes > Chanidae > Chanos > Chanos chanos. Next base: position 4,151,173 of record NC_044510.1, read on the forward strand.
CTCGCAATAATTTTGGGGTTCGATACAACAGGTGTTTTTGACCCGGGTGATGTGCAGATGTAACGGATCTCTTCTCTTCCAAGAAACGGGAGCAAACACAAGACTTGTTCTACCTGGTTTTATTCCGCAGCATGAAGAATTCTTCTACTGGGCGTTTTCCACACACACACACCTAAAGACAACAACAATCATACACTCCACTCAATCCACAACAACACAAATTCAATGCCAGAATCATTACTTGTTACCGATCGCATAGTTTTACATCGAATTATCAAAAATTAACTCCAGAATACAGAAGAAACCCTTTTTTTTTCCTAGTTTGAGTATGAAACGCACAAACACTCTATTACCAGTCTGCACACCATTACAGCACTGAAATGATGGTGACACTCGCTAGCATGTTACAAAAATGTAAAGAAACTATATACATGAAACATATCTGGAAGGCAAATAAAAGAACTTATATTTCTTCCAAAAACAACAATGTGTGATGATCGCAGACTTCTACTGGGGTACGGCAACTCGGAGGGACCAAAACGAAACAATCTGCAGTAAATCACACACCACTAGGGGGCTCTTAAACACCATTTCTTTATGCTTAACTTCATGAAATTCATATAACAAATTGATAAGTATTTACTTTATTTTCTAATTCCATTACACAGAAGATGCCGGAAAGACTGTTGGAAAGATTTTATGCACCGCACACCGCAGACATATACGGAGGCTTCTACACTCTTTTTGTGTACACTGACATAATTGAGCATCAAGCTGTGGGTGACTATTTCGTCCCGCTGTTGAGATGCGTACATATATCAGGGGGAAACAATGAGTCGGTCACTATTAGATACGAGAGGGCGCACTACGTACCTGTGTCTGAAATGCATATCAGTGACATAGCTATAGAAGTAAAGACTGATCAAAACATCAACGTTCCTTTTGAGTACTGTAAAGTGAGTAAAGTAAAGTAAGTAAAGTAAATCTCCATGATTGCACACACACACACACTGTGAACAGTGAGCAGTGAATTTGACTCTGCATTTAACCCATCCTTACACACCAGTAGTGAACACACAACAGACGCAGGAGTAGTGGGCAGCATTCCTCTGCGCCTGGAGAGCATTAGAGTTAAGTGCCTTATTCAAGGGCACACAGCCGTGGCTGTTGGGCCTGGGAGTCGAACCGGCGACCAGCAAGTGGTTGCAAAGCTTGACTTCGGACCTGTAAAACGAGCGCTCAGTTTTAACAGGATGAAACCATTTAACCCTTACGCTCAGGATCTACAGCCTTATGTTACTTATTATCAAAATCAGGATGGGGCCTGTTGCCTGGCTATGCAGGTAGCCCTACAATGTATGGTATGGGAACTGGTGGTATTTTTCGAGGACTTTTTATATTGGCTGCGCCCCTACTTAAAAAAGGGTTCAGTATTGCTAAACCGCATCTTAAGTCCCCTGCTAAAAATATTGTTAGTGAAGTAGTCGGTAATGTCCTAAACCAGGTAAACAACACCAGCGACCAGGATAGCTCCGATCTGTTGGTGATGCCCCACAAATCTGTGAAAAGACCACCTGGTAAGAGGTTACACCCTCGTGCAAAGAAAAACAAAGGAAAACGTAAGAAGGTGTCAGTGTCAAAAAGAAAGGCGCGAGGTAAACACTGCAGTCGTGCATCTGCTGGAAGAGATTTTAACTCCATCTTCTAAGCATGGCGCTAATACAAGATATGTCAGAGGAGTGCTCTAAGTCAGAATTGGATTTGTTTATAGTCCCCTTGACACACACGACAGAAAAAAAAATACATATGTAGAAGTACCACCAATTTCGGCAATATCCGACACCGCACCTTTGGAATTTTTCATTTCGGGGAATGGTGAAGACTATATTGATCTGAACAACACACTACTGTACATATGACTCAAAATCACAAGACCCGATGGGACAGACATAGCCGATGGAGCTCCAGTCGGTTTGATAAACTACCCTGTTAATATTTTTTCTCAGGTCGATGTGTCATTTGGCTTGGTTGATCTCACAGAGTTCAAACACATATCGGTATCGCAGTATCATAGAATGTTTAATTAACTACGATCGACACACCCTAGAATTTCTCCACCGGACTCTTTTACAAAGACACTGCAGGGCATATGGACATTATGGACCCCGGTGGCGAAAGTCATGGACTGACAAAAAGAGCTGCATTTACAAACGCCAGCAACATGGTGGAGCTGTTGACACATAGCGATATATTTTTTCAAGAAAAGTTGATGTTAAATGGTGTCGATATTAAAATACGATTGACCCGATCAAAGGGGGAATTCTGTCTGATGCGCAATGACAACGTGATATACAAAATAAACATTCATACAGCATCCTTATTTGTTAAAAAAAGTTTCTGTATCCCCAGCCATAAGGTTGGGTCATGCCAAGGCACTACTTACAGCAACTGCAAAATATCCTATTGACAGAGTGCATGTAAAAAAATTTCAATACCTGCCGGGACACTTGTTTCTAACCAAGAAAATGTATTTTTAGGAACGCTACCCAAATCTGTCGTGATAGATTTTGCTGACAATTATGCATTTACTGGTGCTTACGATAAGAATCTGTTTGCATTCAAACAATATGATTTAAAATTTCTAGCCGTCTATGTAGATAGACAGCAATTCCCAGTTAAACCACTTCAACCTGAGTATTGGGCAGGGGCGGCTGTGCGTGAGTTTTACCAGTTAGCTCTTGCCTCCGGAAGACATCTGAAAAATCATGCTTTAGCCATTGACAGAGAGGATTTTTTGAACAATTACACACTCTATGCATTTAACCTTACACCCAACGAAGAATGCGGTCAGCATCTATCTTTAATTAAGTCTGGAAATATAAGATTTGAAACACGTTTCAGGCAACCACTCCCGCACACTATCAGTTTGATAGTTTACGCCATATTTGATAGCATAATTGAAGTGTCCAACCGTAAACAGATTCTGGTGGATTACTACTGACATAATGAATACTGTTCAACTAACATCTGTTATGGATAAAATTTCTGCAAATACGCATTTTCTTGGTGTGCTAGCTTGTGATCAGTTACTAGATAGGCCTGTAGCTACAAAAATTACCTTCATCCTGAACTGAAGGAATGGCTGTCAGGAGCTACTCCAATAAAACTTGTGTGCCGGGTTCGCAAGAACTAGCCCACTACAGGTGATCGGTCAGAATCACTGCATCCAAGTCAAGGTTGATTCCTTTATTGTGAGGGTTCAACCACCACACAGTTCTCAAATAATGGAGTATCTACTCCACTGTAAAAATACAGCTATAAAAGGTGTGGTTTCTTTTCAAATGTACGCACACCATGGGGAAACACTGATATCAACAGGACGACTAGAGAACTGCAAACTCATCCTTACACAACAAGTCTATTAACATCTGATGTCACCATGACCTATTGGGGGGTATGCAAATGGCTCGTACCATACGAGAAATGGGGCATACCATTAACGAATGGGGGTAAAGGCCTTTATAACAATCCCTAATAATCAACACGGACAGTTCGGATCTCCCCGGTGAACACTGGTTAGCCGTCTACATCAGTGAGGATTGTGTGGGGTGCCTCTTTGACAGTTTCGGAAACAAACCCAGCCACAAGCTGTTTCCTCCATCCATCTATAAGTTTTTAAGGTCTACATGCACGAGACTCAAATTCTCAAACAAGCAGGTTCAAGATTTTAGGTCGACCACATGTGGTGAACATTGTGTTTTTTTCCCGTTATCACATGTCAAGAGGATTGGACTATGAAAGTGTGATGTCAAAATATTCTGATAATTTGATTAAAAACGATAACATGGTATCGCTATTTGTGAGAAACTTACAGCCTTGTGCGTGTATTTCTAATATGTTTAACTGTGTTCAGCATGTACAAATCGGGAAAATGTTTACAAACAAACTGTAATGCGCTACGATGATGCAAAATAAAAACAAGACATGTAAAATATTCCTGTCAAAGTTCCATTTATTAACAAATGTTAAAATACACAATACAGCCAAGTACAGAACATGTTTCATAGTAAGTCTGAAAAATAAAAAATAAAAAAATAAAATCAAATTAATAATTATAAAAAAAAAGAAAGACGTTGCAACAGTGTGTAGCGCGGTGAGGAAAATGTATTTTTGATACATTAATGTTAGTTAATTAGTAGGTAATTTAAAGTTGATATAGTTCTTAGTTATTCATTAGAACTAGTTAATTCATTTTCATAAAGAGAGTTCATGAATAAATTAGCAATAAGTTTAGATTATGTAATTGTCTGGAAAATTCGTTTGGGTCATTGATGGGAATTCTGGGATATGTATTGCATGTGTGTATGTATATGTGTTCCAAGTTCTTATTAATATTTGTTCTGATGTAGTGATTTCATATGTTGTGTGAATGTATAAAATGCCTGGTATTTTTGTTATTTCAGTGTAGAAATATAGTTTATTATTAGTAAAGTTAATACCGATGACGTCAGAGGTCAAGCGATAGAGCAGAGAGAGAGAGAGAGAGCAGGAGCGCGACTGCGAGTCAGAGCCTGAGTTTGTGAAGTATAACTATATAACGTGAACAACGTTGTAATTCTCGAATACTGCCTTTTAGTATCAAGCATATGGTCTAGGGGCGTTACACAAAATGGAGGCACTGCTGGGATAATTTCCCACTGTTAATCCCCCCCTCTAAAGAAGTTATAGCTGTTAAAGAGAAGTTTCTAGTTTCTAGTTGTTGCTTTGATATTGAACTCTGAGTATGGCGTTAGGAAGTAGATCTGTTTTACAGGGTGAACTTGTGAATTGGTGCAAAGAGGCGCAGATTGATACAGACCATGCATTGTTACTGATTGGTGTTCCAGCTGAGGTTGAGGTAGCCTGTATTGAAGACAGGGTTCAAACTGTAAAAGTCTTGGGCAGAGTACGTGTCAGAGATACAAAGATAGGCCCAACTGCAACAAGTTTGTTGGTGCTATGTGAATGTCGTGAGAAGATAGATCCGACTTGTGTTCCCCCTGAGGTGTTGCCTATGGATAGTGAGGAGGCATGGAAGATTGTGGTTGTCAGAGAAACTGAGCCTGCCTCTGATGGCTTTGCTGCAAAACTTTCCAGACTTCTCCAGAGTGAAGGCAAATCTATGACTGATGTACAGGCTCTGCTTTCCCCTCTTTCGGGTAGCTCTCCTGAATCAGTTATACGTGCAGTTGGAGAACTGCTAGAAAAGACGACAAAACATTCCAGTGAAGGCACAGCTTACAGGCGTCTGCGTGTTTTCTCGGGTGTTGTTCCTACTCCGCCTGGAGAGGAAACAATGGAGAATTGGATGGAACAGGCTAAATTGATGATTGCAGAATGTGAATGTACTGAAAAGGAAAAGCGTAAGCGTATAGTTGAAAGTCTGAAGGGTCCTGCCCTAGAGATTGTCAAGGCTGTTAGACTGTCTAGTAATGCTGCTAGTGCAGCAGAGTATCTACTAGCAATGGAAAGTGCATTCGGGACATCTGAATCCGGTGAAGATTTGTACTTCGCTTTCCGACTTCTTCGTCAAAATCCTGGTGAAGCTCTATCAGAGTTTCTCCGTCGAATGGAGAGGTCATTGACAAAAGTAGTACAGAAGGGAGGATTGCCACCTGGGCAAGTGGATAGAGCAAGGGTCGAGCAGCTCATCAGAGGGGCTGTAGAGTCTGACATGATGCTGCTTCAGTTAAGGTTGAGAGAAAGAAAAGAATCGCCGCCCACTTTCTTAAGTCTCCTGAATGAGATCCGTGTGGAAGAGGAAAATGAGGCCATAAGGCGCAAGCTGAATGCCACTGTGAAGCCTGTGCTCCCTCAAGATTCTTTACAGCCGAGCCAAACTGAGATCCAAGAGCTAAGAACTGAGGTTAAAGAGCTGCGTGCCAGACTAGAAGGGTCACGTAACCCGCCGGCAGTGCCCAAAGCCCCAGAACCTAAAGTGAAGTGTTCCCCTAAGAGTGCTGAGGCTCTACCAGACCCTGATGTGCAGGAGTTGAAGAAGCAAGTTCGGCAACTGCAACACCAGTTGACTGTTATGAGTGTAGAACATAGTTCATTGCCAAGGACAAATCCAACTCAGCAGCACACCATGCGTTCCACTGAGAGAGGTAGGCCTTCTGTGAGCAATGATGATTATTTTTGTTATCGTTGCGGAGGTGATGGACACATTGCGAGCAGGTGTCAAGATCCAGAGAACCCCTCACAGGTGATTTGGAAGCTCATCCGTTCGCTAAGGAGGGTCAAGAGTGGGAAAACTTAGCGAAGTCAAACCCAGTCTGAGAACGCAGATGATACCTGTTTTTCTAAAAAAGGCCATGTTAGTGCAGTTGTACCAAGAAATCTCCCTAGTGGCCTGGTAGGTCCTGCCTCCACTATTTCTGTCAAGGTAAATGGCCACTCATGCAATGCTTTATTGGACAGTGGATCTCAGGTAACCATAATATTTGATACGTGGTACAAGAAATACTTACCGAAGGTACCTATTCACCCTATCACTGGACTAGCGATATGGGGTTTGAGTTCTTCCAGCTACCCTTACCAGGGTTATATCGTAGTAGATATGGAATTTCCAGCCACACTCACAGGAGTGTGTGGGTCTGTTTCAGTGCTAGCCTTAGTGTGTCCTGAGCCTAATGGTCCAGACCATGTCCCTGTCATTATTGGATCGAATGCCAGTTTGTTCCAAAGGTTAGCAGCTCTGTGCAAAGACACTGATGTTTCAGAGCAAGCGCACTCTTTGAGAGTCTTACCACAGACACCAAAGGTGAGACTTCCACATACTCAAGAGATGGACCTGGATGAGCCCATTGGTGATGTCAGGTGGATGGGCCCAGGCCCTTTAGTTGTTCCTGCTGCAGGTGATAGATCTGCCATCTGCAAGGTTGAATGTCAGAAGCCCTTGAAAAAAGACATTGTTATGGTTGAATCTCCACCTTCTTTGGCATTACCTGCTGGAGTGCTCATTCAGCCTGTGGTGTTACCATCTTCAGCACTGAATGTCAATAGCTTCCAAGTACTGATAAAAAAGGAGACTTTGAGAGAAGCCACCATGTTGGCTGGTACAGTCATTGCCCATGTGTATCCTACTGACACCGTTACTACTGCGCAGAGACCTGAATCTTCATCTAAGGTCATTGATGAACAATTATTTGATTTTGGTAACTCTCCCATTCCAGAGGCCTGGGAAAAGAGATTGCGCCAGAAGCTGTCTGAAAGGGGCAATGTGTTCTCATTAGATGAATGGGATGTAGGGCTTGCTAAGGGGGTGGAGCACCACATTAGACTGAGTGACCCCAGACCATTCAGAGAACAATCCAGGCGCATAGCCCCTGCGGACATAGATGACGTGCGCCGCCACTTGAAAGACCTGTTGGCAGCAGGCATCATCAAGGAGTCAAGGAGTCCTTATGCGTCGCCCATAGTGATTGTCAGGAAGAAAAACGGTGGTGTGCGCATGTGTGTTGATTACCGCACTTTGAACAGTAGAACAATCCCTGATCAGTACACCACTCCATGGACTGACGATGCTTTAGATTGTCTCTCTGGCAGTAAATGGTTCTCTGTCTTGGACCTACGGAGTGGGTACTACCAGATTCCCATGGCTGACGAAGATAAAGAAAAAACTGCCTTTATATGCCCTTTAGGATTCTATCAGTTTGAGCGGATGCCGCAGGGAATCACAGGAGCCCCAGCAACGTTTCAGTGGCTGATGGAGAGAGCCGTGGGGGACATGCATCTACTCCAGGTCATTGTCTATCTTCATGACATCATAGTATTCGGCCGTACCCTAGAGGAGCATGAAGAAAGACTGCTGAAAGTCCTTGACAGACTGGAAGAGTGTGGCCTGAAAATATCCCTGGATAAGTGCCAGTTGTGTCAGCCACAAGTGAACTATGTTGGACATATTGTGTCCGCATCAGGAATAGCCACAGATCCAGAGAAAGTGAGTGTGGTTAATAATTGGAAGATGCCCACTGACCTCAAATCTTTAAGATCATTCCTAGGATTCTGTGGCTACTACCGGCATTTTATCAAGAACTATTCTGCTATAGTCCGACCACTCACAGAGCTTACAAGGGGTCACCGTCCAGTTAAGAATGGACGTAAGGTTAATCGAGAGGAGCAGAAGTCCTATTTCAAAGAAGGAGAGCCTTTTGGGGAGCGCTGGGACAAGGAGTGTACCAAGGCATTTCACAACATCATTTATTGCCTCACACATGCCCCAGTGTTGGCGTTCGCTGACCCCTCAAAGCCCTATGTGCTCCATGGAGATGCTAGTTTGAATGGCTTAGGTGCTGTTCTCTATCAAGAACACACTGAGGGTCTGAGGCCCGTTGCGTTTGCGAGCTGCAAGCTAAGTTCCCCAGAGCAGCGCTATCCCATTCATCAATTGGAATTTCTGGCATTGAAATGGGCGGTCGTGGATAAGTTTCACGATTACCTGTATGGAGCAAAGTTTACGGTGAGAACGGATAATAATCCGCTCACTTACATCCTGACTAGTGCCAAACTGAATGCAACCGGTCATAGGTGGCTGTCAGCCCTTGCCACTTATGATTTCAATATCCAGTATCGTCCAGGGCGACAGAATGTTGACGCTGACTTGCTGTCACGTCATTTGCCTACTACTGATATGTCGCCTGATTGGACAGAGATACCTTCCCCTGGGGTTAAAGCCATTTGCCAGATAGCTGTCCCATTGAAGAGAGCAGAACCGGACAGACGACTTATTGACCAGTTAGGAGCCCCTGATCATAGTGTTCCAGATGTCTATGTTTGTCCAACACAGTTAGAAATGAGTCAGTTGGAACAGCTGAGCCACCATGACTTGAGAGAAGCTCAAGAACAAGATCCAGTCATTGGTATAGTGAAAAAAGCAGTGGAGACTGGCCAGTTGCTGTCCATGGCTAAGAGTCAAGACCCAAGTATGGTGTTACTGCAAAGACAAGGTCCTAAGTTGGTTGTGAAGAGGCATCTCCTGTATAGGATGGTGAAGAGGCAATCTGGAGGTGAGATACAACAGCTCGTCTTACCAGAAAAGTACCGTCAGATGGTCATGAGGTCCCTCCATGATGACTCTGGGCACCTTGGAGTTGAACGAACAACCAAGCTCCTAAAAGATAGATTTTATTGGCCCAGAATGACTACTGAGATTGAGAATTATGTTAAGAACTGTGGAAGGTGTATCACTAGAAAATCACTTCCACAACGAGCTGCTCCTTTGAGTCAAATCAAGAGTGATGGACCCCTAGATTTGGTATGTATAGACTTCCTGTCTATTGAGCCTGACTCTAAAGGGATTACAAATGTGTTGGTCATAACGGATCATTTTACTCGGTATAACCAAGCCTTCCCATGCAGAGATCAGAGAGCCCTGACTGTAGCCAAGACCTTGTTTGAAAAATTCTTTGTTCATTATGGATTACCTTCACGTATCCATTCAGATCAGGGACGAGACTTCGAAAGTCGCCTTATAAAGGAACTTCTAGGGATGCTGGGAATCCGCAAGTCTCGAACATCGCCCTACCACCCGCAAGGTGATGCACAGCCAGAACGATTCAATCGGACATTATTGTCCATGTTAGGGACTCTGGATCCTGCCAAACGGTCACAGTGGAGTCAGAACATTAGCCAATTGGTCCACGCGTATAATTGTACAAAGAATGAGGCTACTGGCTATTCGCCTTATCTTCTTATGTTTGGAAGAGAAGCCCGTCTGCCAGTTGATGTCTGCTTTAGCACTTCTGCTGATGGGAAAGAAGAGGTGAAGTACCAGCAGTATGTAGAGAACATGAAGAGAGACCTACAAAATGCATATAGACTGGCCTCTGAAGCTTCACAGAAGAATCATGAGAGGAATAAGAGACTATTTGATAAGAGAGTGAGACACCATACTCTGGAAGAAGGAGATAGGGTATTGATAAAGAATCTTGGTTTGACTGGCAAACACAAGTTACAGGACAGGTGGAATTCTGTACCATATATTGTGGTGGAAAAGTTCCCAGACTTACCAGTGTACCGACTGAAACCAGAACGGGGTATGGGAGGTATACGAACTCTTCACAGAGACCATCTGTTACCAATCAGAGAGTCTGTGAGGTTGTTGCCCTCCGAAGAGAACAGACAGAGCTCTCATCAACCGGTGACTAGAGCCCAGATCGAACAGACAGGGAAGGAAGGGAACAAGGAAGGATGTGACTCCGTTTAGTAAAAAAGAAACTTTCATGCTGTGCAGACTTTGTTGTAGACCATCATAAGGTGATTTAAAAAAAACAACGTAATTTTCATTTGTAATCATTTGTAATCATGTAACAGATATGACAATCAGATCTTTCAAGCACAGTACATTGGTCTGAATGCTTATACTTTTGACCCATCAACACCATGAAACATTCTTTCTTTCTTTCTTTCTTAAACAACACTGCTTTGCTGACACCCATGCAGAAGTCCTGGCTGGTGCAGTAAGCCAGAGATTCATCAGAACAAGAAAACAAATCGTCTTTCAAATGGCACGATTCCAGCTGTCAATATTGTTTTTACATTGATCATATTGTAGTTGTACTGAAACGTGCGATAAGACCTCGGTATTTCGGACCAGATATTTCTTCATATTTGATCAAATCTGATAGCACGCTATGCCGACTTAAACGCATGACCATGTTTTTTCATACATTGCCAAACATAAAGAATCAACTGTGTAACCACCCAACCAGTATAGACCAATATGGTCTAGTGGATAGGGTTCCAGGCTTTCACCCTGGTGACCTTTGTTCAACCTCTGGTGGGACCGACTCCTGGTATGGGAAGTATGTTTTTTTGCTCTGCGTTGGACTGGTGCACTATCATTCAGTACAACTAGGATATTATGTTATATTCAGCATACATTCTCTCACGCATGTAGCAATACAACGGTTTTCTCACACATGTGCCCTGTCAATCATACCGACCCTGAGAGGGCGGGAAAGGGAAAGATGGAGGGAGGGAGGGTCATCAATCATAGGAGGGCCATCAATCATTTTGATTGACAGTTTGACAGAAAGTATAGGATATATACTACTTGTGCGGTTTTTAACTTCTGAGATTCAGCTGCTGTTACATGAGTTTCTTGTAGTAGGCATATGTCAGCCTGTAATTTGTAACTTCATGTGGAAGATAAAACCCTTAATGATCCCAGAGAAATAGCCATCTTTTGCTTTAATATTTATATCAATCTCTATGCACTCAGATATTGTGAAATGTATATAATGTATATAAAATGTGTATAGAAGAATTGTCTCTGTTTTAGTGAAGGTTTTCATGGGAAGCATTGAGAAAGAAACACATCACCTTGAGAAAGAATCATCCAGCACAGCAGAGTTATCTCTGACACGTGTTTGTGTGTATGTGTGTGTGTGTGTGTGTGTGTGTTTATACCTGTGAATTTTTTTGCTTGTTCACTTAAAACTGCATGCCATGAGGTTTACATGACAACTCAAAAAACTTTTTGTCTCCCATCCTTTTCTCTCTCTCTCTCTCTCTCTCTCTCTCTCTCTCTCTCTCTCTCTCTCTTTCTCTCTGTAGACTGTATGACTGCAGTATAACAGAGGAAGACTGTGCTGCTCTGGCTTCAGCTCTGAGATCAAACCCCTCACACCTGAGAGAGCTGAATCTGAGTGTGAATAAACCAGGAGAATCAGGAGTGAAGTGTCTGTCTGCTTTACTGAAGGATCCACAGTGTAAACTGGAGAAACTGAAGTGAGTAAATATAACCCAGTATGATGTAGCAGAATGTAGTGAACAGTTTTATAGTCTCTACAGGAGAACAGGTTCTTTAAAGATTTACCAAGATTTTTACACTGAGTTTCATACTGCCCAATAACCCTAGATTTTTTCTTTTTGAAATTCAATGTCTTTACACACACATTCTGATTACACACACACACACTTATACATTAGCAAGATTCGTGTTCACAGATTCCATAAGCATTTGCTGTTTTAAATATTAAAAATGGTTTTGTTCACTCTTTTCATAAACGTCTGTAAAGTAATGTCAGTAAAGAGATGCTTGTCATTTTAGCATTTCTCAGGAGGAGATTATGAAAGCAGTTAGTGATTTAAAAAAGAAAAAAGCCCAAGGAATGGGGGCAGAACCACTGAGTTCTATAAAATGTAAACTGAAGAGTTGTCTCTGTTTTAGTGAAGGTTTTCATGGGAAGCATTGAGAAAAAATCATCCAGCACAGCAGAGTTATCTCTGACACGTGTGTGTGTGTGTGTGTGTGTGTGTGTGTGTGTGTGTGTGTGTGTGTATTTGTGTGTAATTGTACTAGTGTAATTTTTTGCTTGTTGACTTTAACACTGCATGCCGTTAGATTTACATGACAACTCAAAAACTTATAATTTCTAGCAGTCATCTCTTTTGTCCTCCCAATCCCCCCCGCCCCCCCGCCCCTCTCTGTAGTCTGTGTGGCAGCAGTATAACAGAGGAAGGCTGTGCTGCTCTGGCTTCAGCTCTGAGATCAAACCCCTCACACCTGAGAGAACTGAATCTGAGTGGGAATAATCTAGGAGACTCAGGAGTGAAGTGTCTGTCTGCTTTACTGAAGGATCCACGGTGTAAACTGGAGAAACTGGAGTGAGTGAACATAACCCAGTATGATGTAGCAGAATGTAATGAACAGAGTTTTATAGTCACTGTAGGAGAACTGGTTCTTTAAAGATATACTGAGATTTTTAAAGTGAGTTTGATACTGGCCATTATCCCCAAATTTTTTTGAACTGCAATGTCTTTACACACACATTCTGATTACACACACACACATACTTATACATTAGCAGGATTCATGTTCACAGATTCCATAAGCATTTGCTGTTTTAAACATTAAAAATTGTTTTATTCACTCTTTTCATAAACGTCTGTAAAGTAATGTCACTAAGGTGTTGGGATGCTTGTGATTTTAGCATTTCTCAGGAGGAGATTATGAAAGCAGTTGGTGATTTAAAAAAATAAAAAAGCCCAGGGAATGAGGACATAACCACTGAGTTATATAAAATGTAAACTGAAGAGTTGTCTCTGTTTTAGTGAAGGTTTTCGTGGGAAGCATTGAGAGAGAAGCACATCACCTTGAGAAAGAATATTCCAGCACAGCAGAGTTATCTCTGACACGTGTGTGTGTGTGTGTGTGTATGTGTGTGTGTGTGTGTGTATTTGTGTGTAATTGTACTAGTGTAATTGTAATTTTTTGCTTGTTGACTTTAACACTGCATGCCATGAGGTGTACATGACAACCAAAAAAATTATAATTTTTATTAACCATCTCTTTTGTCCCTCCCATTCACAACCCCCCCCCCCCTCTCTTTCTCTGTAGTCTGTGTTACTGTAGTATAACAGAGGAAGGCTGTACCGCTCTGGCTTCAGCTCTGAGATCAAACCCCTCACACCTGAGAGACTTGAATCTGAGATGGAATAAACCAGGACAATCAGGAGTGAAGTGTCTGTCTGCTTTACTAGAGGATCCACAGTGTAAACTGGAGAAACTGGAGTGAGTAATCATAACCCAGTATGATGTAGCAAAATGTAATGAACAGAGTTTTATATTCACTACAGGAGTACTGGTTCTTTAAAGATTTACTGAGATTTTTAAAGTGAGTTTGGCCATTAACCCCAAATTTTTTTGAACTGCAATGTCTTTACACACACATTCTGATTACACACACACACACACACACACACACACACACACACACACACACACACACACATACTTATATATTAGCAGGATTCATGTTCACAGATTCCATAAGCATTTGCTGTTTTAAATATTAAAAATGGTTTTGTTCACAGAGATGCATGTGACTATAGCATTTCTCAGGAGGAGGTTATGAAAGCAATTGGTCATGTATGGGAAAAAAAGCATTGAGAAAGAAGCACATCACCTTGAGAAACAATCATCCAGCACAGCTGAGTTATCTCTGACACGTGTGTGTGTATGCGTGCGTGTGTTTTTGCGTGTGTATGCGCGCGTGTGTCTGTGTTTGCGTGTGTGTATTTGTCCCTTTCAGTTTTTGGCTTGTTCACTTTACCACTGCAAGCTATGAGGTTTACATGACAACCAAAAAGCTTAGAGTTTCTAACAACCCTCCCACCTCTCTCTCGCTCTCTCTCTCTCTCTTTGTAATTCTGACATCATTTCTCTTTCCCTCCTAACCCCCCCCCCCCCCCCCCGCCCTTCTCTCTCTGTAGTTTGCGTTACTGTAGTATAACAGGAGAAGGCTGTGATGCTCTGGCTTCAGCTCTGAGATCAAACCCCTCACACCTGAGAGAGCTGGATCTTAGTGGGAATAAACCAGGAGACTCAGGAGTGACGTGTCTGTCTGCTTTACTGAAGGATCCACAGTGTAAACTGGAGAAACTGGAGTGAGTAAACATAACCCAGTATGATGTAGCAGAATGTAGTGAACAGAATTTTATAGTCACTACAGGAGAACAGGTTCTTTAAATATTTACTGAGATTTGTACTGTGAGTTTGTTACTGTCCAAATACCTCATGTTTTTTAACTCCACATTTTCATTCAATACACACACACACACACAAACACACAAGTGTGGCAGAAATGACTCACTGAAATTATCTGAAGTTATCATCTGTTCATACAGACAAAGATACTCTTAGACAATAACAATATTCAGGTTCATAATTTCAGCAGCATTTGATAAATATGGAACTGTTGTTTGAAAAATCTGATTATTAAACACTCCATTCCTAGTATATATATTGGTGAAGACATCAGATGAAGTGTGTGGTATGTTCAAATGAAAATGCTGGTATGGAAGAGCTGTAGATGTTGAGACAGATATAATAAATAACAGTGTTGTTCTTCTCTTACAGATTAGTAGGACTAACTAATAGATACAGCATTTAACACAGATGGTCCAGACAGATGCTATGTGTAATGATGTTGTTTTTCTATTACAGATTTTGACCTTTTAACATTCTGTCAGAAATGAGCTCATCTCCACAGTCTGTTCTCCAGCAGCTGGCTGTGGAAACACACCTGAGTGTGTTTAGTCATTAACACACTTGGATCCACTCTTACTAATCAACAGGAGCTACAGTAACAGGCAGTGTGACTGTATTTGACACAGAGAGAAACTGACACTGCTCCACTGTCCAGTTCTCCCCCCTTAAACTATGTTCTTCTCTATAGAGGAGTGAGAGAATCACTGCTCAGCCCTGGAGGAGACAACTCCAACCCCAGAGACCCTCACTGAGCCCCTGGTGGGAGCCAGACCATCACTAATCACCCAGACCGGTGCCAAGCTTTTGTTTATTGCCTTTGTGATCTGTGGGTTTGGTGGCTGAAAGAAATGGTCTGTCGTGGTCTATGCTGCAGTTTGTCTCCTTGTATTGTCTTGACTCCGCCCATACTGTGGCCCCACCTTGACCTGTGACACAGCATGAAATAATATGGTGGTGATGTCTGAAGCAGCCCAGTGACCAGTGGGTTATGGGTTTGAATCCTGATCATGATGACTTTCTGATAATGTGTTCCTGAGTGAAACACTTAACCCCAAGACTGCACCATCGCAAATAACTCTGGATGTATAAAAATCTCAGCCAAGTGAAAATCTGTAAATATAAACTTGACTGGATGGAAGAACAGGACTGATAATCAGAGCTGTTTGAATCATGACTCCTGACCTCAGCAGAGAGAGGACGTCCAGTCACTGTAAGTTGGAGACTGAGAGGGAGGGAAGTGAGTGGAGTGGATATTGACACTTTGAGGCCCCTCAGTGCAGTAGTGGGGCCAGACTGGCTGATCAGACAGGTCTGAGTATTATAATCTCAGCTTTCATCTCTTTGAACTCATACCACATACTGTCATATGTTCCCAAAATACTTTGTACATATTTAATTTGTATGTTTTAGAATGAGAAGTATCTGTTACATACAGCTACATAGATTTTGCTTATTAAACATTTTATTCATGTGCTTTGCAATTCAGAATAATTTAGATATTAGTGTTTAAATCTATGCATTCAGTTTCTGGAGTGTGTGTGTGTGTGGGGGGGGGGGGGTCTTTTCATAATGAGAATTGTGTCAGTTACATTTCTTAACAGATTTTAAAGATTTGGTTTTCACTGATATCTCAAAAGGTGGTGTTAGAAACAGCTGTGATGAGCTTGGGCTGGGAACAGATGAAACACCTGTAACTCTGAATTACTTTGACTTTTCTTTGTTTTCTCTCTAAATCTAATTCATATTGTTTACAGTTGTTTACAGTCTAAATGTATTATATTTCACTGTAACAGTTCATTTTGGTCAGAGCATCTCTGACAGTAAGATGCTGTCAAATATGTCACTGCCCCACAACACTGAACTGAAAGGAAAATAAAGAGAAGAATCATGTTTGACTGGTTTGTTATTATACTGACACTAGTACATTTTCCCAATAAAAACAATAGAAAAAAAGCTATTTTCCATAGTAGATTTTACATATTTAAAAAATATAATGTGTCAGGCAGAAATAATCTATGCTTTTGTGTATTCACCTGGAAACAGATATTTTAGTTCTACAAACATTGTTTCATACTGTCAGGAAAGGACCACGGAGCAGGACACAAGTGCAGAGTAACAGGAAGGATCTTTAATCACAATGAAGGTTTGGTACAAATGGGGCTAACACAGGACTGAAACTAGATATGCATAGGACACAAACAGGGAAACACACAAAACACTCGCTAAAGGTCAACCATTCATCTGGTTAAGACGACCCTCATAAAATGGAGGGCTCTAGGCTTTAAGGCGTCTCACAAATATGAAAAAAAAAAAAAAATTACACAAGAGGAACTGGAATTTTGAGTGGACATCTTTATCATTTTGCAGTATCTGGCAGTGTGAAGTGTTGTGGATGCAGACAGATACCTCATTAGACTGTGTGTATAAACAGGGAAACAGGGGCTGAATGAGTGCTAAGTGCATTGGTGTAAGTTGCTGTTATGAGGGAGGGGGTGTCAGGCAAGAGTAGAGTGGAGACACAGTTTTTTGACCTCTGTCACTCACTCATTTATCTCAGTCTCTTTTTCTCATTAATTATGCTCTCTTGCATCTTGTCCATTGGTTTGATAACTTTGGAATGAACAACGTTCTGCATAAAATATTTTTTGTGTTGAAGTAAACAGTTAAACTTTACTGAGTGATCTCGTGGATAGATTTCTGGATGTGCACTTGGACGAAGGGAGACGGTAGAGCGTCAAACTAAGGCTTCATTCATTGGAACCTACAGCTGTGTATGTTATGTTGGGAAGGTGCAGCTGTGTGTGACACCGAACACCTAACATTTACCACGACAAATAACCGCAAAAGGCCGCTCAAGGCCACTCCCCAGTGTTCTATATGAGAGCAGGGGTAAACTGTTCTAGTGGAACATAAATGAAAATCATCGAATGATAAACACTTTTCCATCGCAAAACACACCTGGAGAATGGCTGGAACGCAGTGACAGCACGCAAGACAAATTACTGTTACAGAGGCTGTTGCATCCAGATCTGTTGTAAGAGTTGAAAGAACCAAAGTGAGTTGGATTACATATGCAGGGTTAGTGGTAACATTAGTGTAGTTTATCACTATGTGACTGAGGCGCGTGCTTTTCTGTTTGCGTGACAAACTGTGTGTCTGTGTGTGCACTTATGCATGCGTCTGTGATGAAAAAAATAGCTGGAGAATACAGAAGTCTCAAATAACATGGGGTGAAAGCCTATTCAAAACATCAACTAAAGAAAAAAAATTGCAACTATTTTTGCAATTTTCACTTGCTCCCATAATTTTACTGCAAAAAGACGCCCAAGAACATCGCAACATGCATCGCAATTTTTTTTTAGAAAAGCTGAAGCTAAATCACTCATTTTCAATTACAAAAAAACGCCCGCGAAGTCCTGGATGGACTGCTTAACACAATAGCTTTCTCATTTAGAAACCACCAAGCTGCCACTAGAGGTCACTTTATCTCAAATTTGTGTTAAATATTCTTAATATATAAAATTGAAATTTAAAAAAAAAAATTATTGTCAGTTGCCTTTGCCATGTACGATGTTGTGTAGGCTGCTTGAACATAAACCTGAACCCAGGCTGACAGTCTGGTCCAGGGTAATGAAGAGCGTTGTCACACTGGGGCTGATAGTTCTATGGGTGGAGTGTATGGAGGATGATCTGTGAGAGGAGACTGTGTAAGTAACAGTCTCAATCAGGGATGAGTTCATCTGGAAAGAACAGGGACCAAAGTGTCTGTCAGTGGGAGCTGGAGTAATGGGGTTTCCAGGACAGCGGCTCTAATAAGTTCCTCAGGATGTCAGGTATTAAAGGACAGAAGCATAGGACACGCCCTTCAGAGGGTGTCACAGGTAAACGATGAAACACCTGATGATGAAGGGCAATCTCCTGAGGATAGAGTGAAGAGCAGTAAACCAATCAGCTGTCAGTAAATGAAAAACAAATCATTCAAACTTTACTTAATCAATCTGAATTTCTGTATAGCCAGACTTTGTCTGGTCTACCACACATATATGTATTCACTGTATACTGGCAGGGCTATGGTCTATGTACATATATAGTAGCATATTTTACAGGATTTAAATTGACAGTGTGGTGTTCGGAGACAATGTCTCTGACTCCTGAACAAGAGACTACAAGAGTTAATGTGGTTCAGTCAGACGATACCATTCACCTGAGTGAAACTCACAAACAAATGATCCAGAGACAATGTCATGTTTCTGGCCACTGACAGAACCAACACTGCACTCTGTTCTCAGTTTGTAATGAAACAGACTCAGGATGAAACAGGCTCTCTATATGTGTGTGTGTTTTCAGAGGAACTCTCAGAGAGTGAGAGAAGTGTAGGGCGAACATATGTGAGTAAATCAGTGACATCTTCATGGCATCATCACTGAAGCTGTGTGTACTGTAATTCTCAGCACAGTTTGGTAACAAAGCTTAAGAGCTGTTCTTTACAGTAGACTTACAGTAGACCTCTGAGAAAACACTGATTCAGCCACCTGCTTATGGAAAACACTTACAGCATATAGGCCCAGTCAAAGATACAGAACCAGTCAAAGATACAGAACCAGTCAAAGATACAGACCCAGTCAAAGATACAGGACCAGTCAAAGATACAGACCCAGTCAAAGATACAGGCCCAGTCAAAGATACTGATCCAGTCAAAGATATAGGCCCAGTCAAAGATACAGAACCAGTCAAAGATACAGATCCAGTCAAAGATATAGGCCCAGTCAAAGATACAGACCCAAAGATACAGGCCCAGTCCAAGATACAGGCCCAGTAAAGGATACAGACCCAGTCAAAGATACAGAACCAGTCAAATGAGTATGATGCTGTTGTTATTATTATTTTTTTTCCAGACAATTCTGGAACTGTACTAAAATCACCAACCACATTGATTTTAAATGCCTGAGGAGGGTGTATGGTTTGAAGTGTGGAGGTGGAGGAGAAACAGAGAAAAAACTCTGGCCACTGTGCTGGAGTAGATCTCCCTGTGTAGAGAGAACATCAGTCTCTCTGCAGCTTTCAGTAACCAAGGCCTCCTCCATCACCATGTTCACTGTATATAACACATCTATTTACTTTTCTCCACCACATTCATCACGTCTCTCTGTTCTCCACATGACAGATCAGAATCAGCCACCACAGACTGTACACACTGTCTTCTCTTTTCCCTCACACAGATCAGAATCACTCACCACAGACTGTACACACTGTCTTCTCTTTTCCCTCACACAGATCAGAATCAAACACCACAGACTGTACACACTGTCTTCTCTTTTCCCTCACACAGATCAGAATCACTCACCACAGACTGTACACACTGTCTTCTCTTTTCTATTACACAGATCAGAATCAACCGTCACAGACTGTATACACTGTCTTCTCTTTTCCCTCACACAGATCAGAATCAAACACCACAGACTGTACACACTGTCTACTCTTTTCCCTCACACAGATCAGAGTCACTCACCACAGACTGTACACACTGTCTTCTCTTTTCTCTCTCCTCATTTTTAACCTTTAACCTTTCTTCATCACCCTTTTCTCCTTTTTTACTGTCCTCCCTTTTCATTATTTTGCTTTTTCAGTCTTTCCATTTCTTTTCTTTTCTCACTTCTTCTTTCTTTGGTTTTTAGTGTTGTCATTTTGTCTCACATATTTGGCCTTTGTATAAAATACTGTAAAACTGCAGTAAAACAAACAAAAATAAGAACTCTGTGTGTTTTATTTCTCCTTTTTGTGCCCGTGCAGGATTGAATTCTCTAATGCATTACTTACGTATGGGCAAAAGCACATTTTCTGTCTTGTGATTATCAGAGCAATGTCTTTAATTAATTCCTCTACCGTGAAATGCTGTTAAAAGTCTCTCAGGGAGATTCAGTCACGGGCTGTGGGCAGAAACCTGAGGCAGACTGAGATCCAGGCCCTCACTGTACTGTAGAGGGGATCAGGGATCATCTGTGAGACAGAGCACAGAGTGTGTGAGACTCCAGTAGATCTTCTCAGGTGTGTTACTGAGAAACACAGGAGTCTCTCAGGGAGCTGTTCTCTCCTCTAGAGCTGTGAAATACTGCACCACACAGACCAGGATTCAAAACGGAAGAGTTTTCTAAATCTGAAAATTTTGAAGTACATGCTTATTATCAAAAATGGCAAATGTAAACAGTTAATCTTTAATCAGAAAGGTTATCATGAGTTCACGGTGTCACTTCTTAGTAAAATAAAAAGATAATGATTGCTACGACCCCGTCTAGGGTGGGGTGAACATAAATGAGTGGGAGAAACGTCCTTCTCCTGCCGCCTGAGTGAACCCAAAAAAAACACCAATACCGAAACCGATATAAAATAGTCAGCCTGTTTTTATTACTATATATATATATATATATATATATATATATATAAAACTATGTACAAACGCAAAAGACTTCAGGGGTGAGCCAGGCCAAAACAATAAACAAAACACATCTAACTAATAGGAAAAGGGGAATAACCTACAAACGAATACCAAAGTAAAGACAAATTCGACTTTCCTTCCTAACTAATATAAACAGGAGAAAATACGTTTTAAACGGAAATGGCACTCACCCCCTACGTGTGCTGACTATAAAAAGCAAACACAAAAGAAACCAACACGAAGAATGCACTATTTACACCTATTTACACATTTTACTGGATGTGGACTCACGAGTCCACATCATTGCCACAAGAGCTCACAAAATATAACAACGACGTGGCAGCAGGAGTTCAAATGGGAGGTTCCGCGCCAGATGTGTAGCCGTCGTCTTTTAAACTTTCCCTCGGATGTTCCCCAGCCAATGGTGATCCGCCAGCAAACCTGAAAAGAAAATGGGGCGGGGAGCGAAAGGGAGACATAGAGACAGAGGGAACACCCGAGCGGTAACAAAACTACGTCCGAGGACGTAACACCCCCACACACAAAAGCACACATCAATGTTGGTTTACACATACCAAACTTCGTCGACGCAGTCATACTGTACACACCACGATAATACAATACTCCCACTTACACTTTCAGGTGCGGGATAAAGCGTCCGCCACAACATTTTCAGACCCTTTTTTGTGTTTAATGTCTAGCGGAAAAGATTGTGCTAGTAAAGACCACCTCATCAGTCTCTGATTTGCATTGCACATGCGACTTAAGAACACCAGCGGGTTGTGATCAGTATAGACTGAGATAGGGAGAGTGCTGGACCCAAGATACACCTCAAACTGCTGCAGCGCAAGCAGGAGGGCAAGCGTCTCCTTCTCAATAGTGCTATAATGAAGCTGATGCTTGGTGAACTTTTTTGAGTAGAAACTGACAGGGTGATCGATACCGTGAGAGTCTTCCTGTAATAAAACCGCACCAGCGCCAGTAGCGCTGGCATCTACCTCCAGTTTGAACGGCCGCGTAAAATCAGGAGCGGCAAGCACTGGCGTGTTACACAGGAGAGACTTTACTGAATTAAAAGCACACTGACACTCTGTCGTCCACACCAACTCCTTATCTGCTCTGAGTAGATCAGTGAGCGGGGATACAACGCTGGAAAAATTTCGGCAGAAAGCTCTGTAATAGCCGGCCATGCCTAAAAACCTACGTAACTCTCGCCGCGTTTTGGGCACGGGGAAATTCACAATCGCAGAGACCTTAGCTTCCACAGGTCACACCTGACCTTGACCAACCTCTTTACCTAGATAGGTTACAGTGGCTTTGCCGAACTCGCACTTTGCCAGATTAAGAGTAAGGGAAGCCTCTAGCAGACGCCCAAATACAATGGATAAAATCTGCATGTGCTCAGCCCAGGTAGACGTATACACCACTATATCATCTAAATAGGCTTCGCAGTTCGGCACACCTGCCAGCACCAGGTTCATTAGTCTCTGAAATGTAGCAGGCGCATTTCTAAGACCAAAGGGTAAAACCGTGTACTGTAAAAAACTATCAGGAGTCACGAAAGCAGATATCTCAGAGGCCCGAGGGGTTAATGGTACCTGCCAATAACCCTTCAATAGGTCAAGTTTTGTAACAAAACGCGCAGAACCAACCTTGTCTATACAATCCTCCATACGAGGCAATGGAAAAGAATCAGGTTTGGTTACTGCGTTCACTCTCCGGTAATCAGTGCAAAACCTCACGCTTCCGTCAGGTTTAGGCACCAGGATACAAGGAGAACTCCACGAACTAGAGCTAGGCATAGCAAACCCATTTTCCAATAAGTACTCGACCTCTTTTTGCATCATGGCCTTCTTTGTTGGATTCACACGGTATGCGTGCTGTTTAATTGGAATGTGTTCACCAACATCGATGTCATGTAGCAGCACAGTAGTTTGAGTCGGAATGTCACCAAATATGGACAAATGGTTTCGGACTAACTGGATTATGTCGACACGAGCCGAGACCGACAGGTGCGACAGGTGCGACTCCAGATTTTCTAAGATTTCGGAGTTCTGCAGCCGACCACAGCACACAGGAGCAGAACGCATCACCAACCCGTCTTCCTCCGGACAATAAGAGGACACTAGGGAGACAGAAGCCACCCCTTTAACCTCGGGATTCACAGGCACGGGTACACTGTTTTCACCTATACTACGGTCAACATAGGGTTTCAACATGTTGACGTGACACACTCGAGTTTTGCGTTTTCTGTTCGGTGTCTCAACCACGTAATCGGTCTCGCCAAGCTTTGACCTGATTACATAAGGACCAGAGAAACGAGCCTTCAGTGCAGCACCAGGGACGGGAAGTAAAACAAGCACTTGTGCCCCAGGAATAAAATCTCTTTTTACCGACTTTCGGTCGTAATGTAGTTTCATTTTCGATTGAGACACCCCCAGAGACTGTTTTGACAGCGCAAGATCGATGGAGGCGCTCACGAAAAGAACTAACATAATCTAAAACATTCTGTTCACATCGCGTTTCAGACACTAACGTTTCCCTTAAAAGTTTCAATGGTCCCCGAACCGTGTGACCGAACACTAATTCAGCGGGACTGAACCCAAGAGATTCTTGTACCGTCTCACGCACCGCAAATAACACTAAGGGAAGCCCCTCATCCCACTCATTTCCCGAATCAAGGCGGTACGTGCGCAACATGGACTTGAGAGACTGATGGAAACGCTCCAGTGCGCCTTGACTCTCCGGGTGGTAAGCACTTGATGTCTGGTGCCTGATGGACAATTGCTGCAGTACCTGAGCAAACAACTTGGAAGTGAAATTCGTACCTTTGTCTGTTTGAATCACTTTCGGTAGACCAAAAGTAGAACAAAATTTCACCAAAGCTTTCACTACTGCCTTCGTCTTAATGGCACGTAGCGGAACCGCCTCTGGGAATCGTGTGGCAGCACACATCATAGTTAGAATGTACTGATTTCCTGATTTTGTTTTCGGCAAAGGGCCCACACAGTCGAGGATGATGCGTTCGAATGGCGCGCCTAGAACAGGGATAGGATGAAGCCGAGCTGGAGGAATTGGTTGGTTGGGTTTTCCCACAAGCTGACACACATGGTAGGATCGGCAGTATTCTGCAATCGATGATTTTAATCCAGGCCAAAAGAAATAACGAGAAATACGATAAAAAGTTTTTCTGATTCCTAAATGGCCGGACAATGCATTATCGTGTGCCAGTGTCAGTATTTGTGTTCGATAACCCGTAGGAACCACAAGTTGGTAAAACGAATTCCAATCACAATCATCCCGCGTGGACGGCGTCCACTTGCGCATTAACACACCACCATCGTAAAAATACGCCACTTTTTTTAGTGGCAACTCACTTTCCGAAACCACCACGGAGAAACAGCGAGCTAGGGAAGGATCTGCTTTTTGAGCAGCAATGAGTTGCTCTTTCCCGATCCCTAGCGACGCTGCTCCGTCCGCGTCAGTTACGGAGACCAGCAGCTCCGTAAGGGACCCAGTAGAGTTTTGCACCTTGCCCACCGAAGGCACATTAGACACATTCATAAAAGTATCAGCCAGGTCCACGTCCTGACCAAATTTACGTGCTTGAGCACGCGTCACCACGCAAGCAGGGAAAACACTAGGGAATGAATTAGCTATGTCATCGGAGGGCATATCAGGCTTGTCAGTTACCTCGGGGAAAGGAAATACTTTACCTCCAGCTAAATCATTACCGAGAATGACAGAAACACCATTCACTGGCAGCTGGGTACACACGCCAATCCTTACCGAGCCTGACACTAGCTCAGAATCAAGGTAGATAGTATGGATGGGAACTTTGACGCAACCCAGTTCAATTCCTTGCACCAACACATGGGACCCAGAAAATGATTCTACCGAAAACGGCAGCACACTGTCAAGAATAAAAGATTGCGCCGCACCAGTGTCTCTTAAAATAGTGACAGGTTGACGGTGAGTTTGATCACTGGTGAGAGACACAAAACCACTCCACAGAAATGGTTCATAACCAGAGTCACAACCTGGTGCAACTGAATCAGCAGGAGACGGACACAAGGTTTGCAAAAGACCAACACTCTTTGGGTTATTATTGCGCTTTTTGTTCCACGCTTTACAGTCTGCAATTAAATGACCCGGTTTGCGACAATAAAAGCATTCACGAGTTTCATCCGCACGAGGAGAAACTGGGCGAGGAAGTTTAGGACTCCCTTCAGATCGACCAGAAACCACGACACCACCTGACTCGACCCTGGGTAACACTTCTTTTCCCCTTGATGAGGGAAAAATAGTCTTGTGTGTTAAAATAAACTCGTCGGCCAGTACTGCTGCATTAGCTAATGACATCACCTTTTTGTTCATTTAAATAAACCACAATATTATCAGACAAACATCTTTTAAAATCCTCTAAGAGAATCAATTCCCGTAGCTGATCGAAATCAGTGACCCTGCTAGCAGCGCACCATTTATCAAAAAGAACTCCTTTCTCACGTGCAAATTCAACAAATGTTTGGTTGGCAGTTTTTAAGTGTGTTCTAAACTTTTGCCTATATGCTTCCGGAACCAGTTCATATGCACGCAAGACAGTATTTTTCACGATGTCATAATTTAAACTTTGCTCAATAGACAAAGACGCACACACCTCCTGTGCTTTTCCCACCAGTTCACATTGCAGCAACAAGGACCACACTTCCTTTGGCCAGCGAAGGGCAGCTGCGATGCGCTCAAAGGCAGCGAAATAAGAATCCACCTCCGATTCACGAAACGGAGGCACCAAGTTAATGTGCCTGCTGACGTCAAAGTCAGGAGATGGTGTAGCTGATGCGGAGGGTGCAGTGGGAGATGGGGGAATTGGTGAGGCATCTGCAGCCAACTCCAGAGGAGGAACAGAGGTAGCAGGGGAGCTGGTCACTGGCCTCGCCGTACGGGGCCGAGGAACAGGACGCGTTGGCTCAACACCCATGCCATGTTGTAGCTCCAGTTTGCGCAATTTTATATCTCTGTCCGCCTCAATCTCCAGAGCCCGAATATGCAAAAGCTGAGTCTGGTACTCCTGTTTCTTGAGCTCCAGCTCTAGCTTTTTTAATTCCACCGCCAGCTGAGGATTCGCAGCCGCAGTTGAAGGATCCATGGTCGGCAGTGGCACCGCCCTAGCGTCAGCCTCCGCCTCGACTGGGACACCTGCCTCCACCAGACCAACACCAGCAACGTCGGCCACGTCACCACCAGGCAAAACTCCCTGTTTCATCAACTCAGCCTGCGCCACAGCCTTTATCTCCTTCTTAGTAGTAAGATTATGTACTGATATGTCATAAAAATCAGCCACTACTACGAGATCCGATTTTCGACAGCGGTTGAACTGACCCACCGTCGGACGAATAACAAATTCCTCCAAATGGAATTCCATTTTAATTCACGTTCCACCAACAAACGCAAACTGCCAACAATTTCTTACCCAACCCAAAATGCAGCAGCTAACACTGGAAAACGAGCCACCGGACCACGAGCCCCCAAATTTTATGTTACGACCCCGTCTAGGGTGGGGTGAACATAAATGAGTGGGAGAAACCTCCTTCTCCTGCTGCCTGAGTGAACCCAAAAAAAACACCAATACCGAAACCGAATAGTCAGCCTGTTTTTATTACTATATATATATATATATATATATATATATATATATATATATATATATATATAACTATGTACAAACGCAAAAGACTTCAGGGGTGAGCCAGGCCAAAACAATAAACAAAACACATCTAACTAATAGGAAAAAGGGAATAACCTACAAACGAATACCAAAGTAAAGACAAATTCGACTTTCCTTCCTAACTAATATAAACAGGAGAAAATACGTTTTAAACGGAAATGGCACTCACCCCCTACGTGTGCTGACTATAAAAAGCAAACACAAAAGAAACCAACACGAAGAATGCACTATTTACACCTATTTACACATTTTACTGGATGTGGACTCACGAGTCCACATCATTGCCACAAGAGCTCACAAAATATAACAACGACGTGGCAGCAGGAGTTCAAATGGGAGGTTCCGCGCCAGATGTGTAGCCGTCGTCTTTTAAACTTTCCCTCGGATGTTCCCCAGCCAATGGTGATCCGCCAGCAAACCTGAAAAGAAAATGGGGCGGGGAGCGAAAGGGAGACATAGAGACAGAGGGAACACCCGAGCGGTAACAAAACTACGTCCGAGGACGTAACAATGATAAAAATCTATGGTGTCACATTAACAGAAGAGAGAGAAGGTGTTGAAGGTTTGAAATAAGAGCCAGTGGTGAAGTAACCATAGAGAACATTTCCAGGGCAGTAAGAACCTGTCCGTCAACTTATTTCCCATTGGATTCAGTAACATTACACTGTGCAGAATAACAAGGACTAACATCCAGTCTGGTCCTCATTTGCTTCTTTAGGAACCACAGCCTTTATGGGACCTTTGGACGTTATAGCTATAAACCAATCAGATCTCTGTAATAAAATACCACTCATATACCAGTGCAGTGCACTGAACAAAGTTCATCTGGGTTATTAAATTATGGATACCGAAACTGCATACTACTGTACCTCTCTCCCTCTCTCTCTCTCTCTCTCCCTCATCCTCTCTATCTATCTAAACCATAAAAACAAACTCATAAAACATCCCCTTATCATACAGAATAAAGTTTCTTTTACTGTTGGTCAGTGATGAAGAAACAAAGTACACATGATTTTCTCGTCTATGGGACATAGTGAAAGTGTTTGTGTTTGTTAGAAGAGAAGAACTGAGTTTGAGCTGTCGGTGAGAAAGAATAATACATGTGGATCAGAGGGAGAGTACTGTGTGGTTAAGGGAGATCTACTGCACTTTATTCATCATCTGATCTTCAGTCTAATAACAGGACCAGCACAGGAGGGTGAGTTCAGCACAACTCTTCATTTCACTGCTCTCATTGAACCACACCTTGTTTATCCAGAGCTGGCTGTGATTTCTCCTTCTCTTCTGGCCTCTGGTCACTCAGACAGTCAGATCAGAGCTCAGTAAACTTTAAATGGCAGATCAGGAATCTGTGCTTTGTTGGGTTGTTTAATCAGACATGATGCTGGTCATGTTAGTCTGTGTCAGTGTGACATTAAGTATCAGAGGTCAGAGGAAGGTCATAGGAGCTGTTCTCAGGCAGCTTTTGTGGAGAACATTTTCCAAATAACATAGCAGAGGTTTTCAGTCCTCTCTGTCGTTTGTCTGTGCTCACATTTTCCAAATCAAGGTCACAATAAGACAGTAAAGTTACAATAAGACAGTAAAGTCACAATAAGGCAGTAAAGTCAGTCGGGAGTAAATTGTAAAACGATCTTTTAAAGACTCTCACTGGATGGAATTTGCTTAATGTGGCATATTTAGTTTTAATATCTTTTGCTTTTCATAACTTTTCTCTGCTATCTTCATACTGTTCTCTGTTCTCTCTTCTGTTACTGCAAAGATTGTAATGATTCTTACATAATTTCATCCTTAAAAAAGTCTTTAGCTCATACAAATCCATGTCATTTGACTTTTATGACAGTCTCTGACAGAGAAACCAATCCTGAGATCTCTACATGGTTTAACCTTTGTTCAGGATGCAGTTAAAGTTTCACAATTCAGACTTGCATGCTAATTTCATATATTTTTATTAAACAGACAAAAGCTGGACTCAAGATTTCTTAAATATAACCCAACCACAAAATCATAGTGTCATAAACATGCTGGGAAACAGGATGGATGTACAGTGCAGGTTTAATATAGACATTCTTCATGATCAGAAACAGGGACAGGCAGTGTTCAATATACAAGTTACAGGCTTTTGCAGGTATGACTAGAATTGGAGCAAAATATCGTAGAATTGGCTTTATGCTCTGAGACTCATTCAAGTTCTCTGTGTAAAAAAACCTGCTGATCTCTGAGCTCATATGATCTGTGTACAGAGGAGAATATAAGACACTCAGGGCATATTAACTCTGACAATATGGACTATGTCACTGCAAATGACATAATGTGTTCAGAAACATTAAATGATCATTCACTTAGGCTTTATGTCCAACTATATTTATGGTTTTCATACATGATTCATTTACTTCAAATCTTTACAAATGTGTTTAGTACTGGAGCAATTCATTTTGAGTAGGATTGTATTTGATGAGTGATTAACAGTAAAGGAGGTAGAGTAGATATTATAATGTTGGTGCTTAAAAACGAGAACAGTTGATTAGTATAAGTCTAAACCTAACCCTGACTTTAACTCATTACTTATCTCTACACACCTTTAACTTTAACATTCTACCCAGATTCAAAGATGAGCTCTCAGAACACATTTCAGTCCATAAAACATCAAACTGTAAATATCTGAATTGTATAATGTTTCTGACTGTTGACTCTTGCAGCTGTTGATTTGTTGTTTTGTGTCAGACTTTGACTATAAGCAGGAAAAAGATCAGAGGAAGACAGTTGAACACCTGAGTAGACTGAGAGTGTGGTGTCTGTGATAAAGGATGAACAGGTAGTTTTTGTGCAGTCAGTGATGATTCTGTTTGAAATACAGAAAGAAAGAGGAGATGAAATTTTAAGATCTATCGCCAGATGTCTTACTGAGGCAGGGCTGAGTTGACATATTGAGACTGGAAGCTGACCAGGAGAGCATTGAAGTAACACAGGCATGAGGACACAAAATGTCTCACTACATGGTCCAACAAAAGTGACCTCATCTCCTTGGTACTGCAAAGAGTACATTTGCATGATTGCCTGACTATTCTGATTAGGTCAGTGAACACCATATTGCCATCTACTTTCACTTTGAGTTTTCTTATTTCTTATTTCGTTGTGGGAAGGTCTTACCGTTGATTAATCTCACATCTTGATTTCAGATGTCTTAATTGTTTACAATAACTTTTGAGTCACTTATGTTGTCCGTGGGAACATTGGGTTTGGTTTTTGTTCAGTATCGACTGGTTCTGTCCGTTTATTGCCAGGCTGGGCAGACATAATCAGATGTGATTGACACTCCCAGTTTATGTGTATGTGGACTGACCACATTGTTCTGGTCAAACTCAGTCCCAGAGCTGTGGACAGTGGAGCTCATAATGATAACAGTTCACAGGCCTGGTGATCAGGACAGTAATATAGACAGGCCAGAATGATGTTTTGTGCCTTTATTTTTCTTTCTTTGTCTTCTGTTTGCTCATAAACAGGGAATTATGATGTATAGACAAAATGTACATAAACCACCATGAATATATTTCCCATTATATCAGATGTAAAAAATTTCATATATGCAGGGAAATCCCTTATTAATTCCATTTATTCCATGATAATTAACCCATGGTCTGACAGACCTGTCCTTATAAAAATAACATAGAATGTTTTTAATATCATAAACAGCCACATATGATAACTCACTGCTCTGGTCATATTACAACCTTACTGTGAGGTTTCATATGAATGGACATTCACACCAGAATAAGATTAGTGAAGAACTCCCCAAAGAACAGTTTAGTGAAATAATTCAAACAACATTTGTGCTTGTTCTACAGGTCTACTGACAGGAATCAGACCCAATGGATTCCCATGATAACTCTTTGAGGTGACTTTGTCTCTGAAGTGAGTATATGAACGAAGGAGGAGTTGCTGCCTTTGAAAATAATCTCTCTGTGGAGTGTGAGGGAGAGAGAGACACTGTCTCTAAAATGAGTCTCTCAGGATCATGTGAGGAAGGGGTTTCTGCCTCTAAAATGAGTCTGTCTGAGGAGCACTGTGGAGCTGAGAGGTGAGCTGAACTCATATATGAAATATCTGAGATATCTGATAACTGATGTATATGGCTTCAGAGGAGTCTGTCCTTAATCTCCCTTGTCTTTTTTCCTACTGTCACTTAGGTACTGAAATGTCACATGTGTGTCAGTTTCCTGTATAAAGTATTTCCCTCTCTGTTAGTTGCAGTGCTGAGCAGAAGAGACCAGACTCACCTGTACCTAGCTGTGTGTCCATGAGGAGTAACTTCTCCAAAGGAGACCCACCTGACTTCAGAGAGGGAGATCCCCCTGATGAACAAAGGTAGCATTTGTGATGATGTTTCTTTAAAGAACAGATGTTTATCTGCTGAGAGTACTGTAAAGACTTTATGTGGGATATGAGTTATGTGTAAAATATTTCTGTCTCTATTATACCTGTTATACATAGTGTTGGGCAGAAGAGATCAGACTCACCTGTACCCAGCTGTGTGTCCATGAGGAGTAACTTTTCCAAAGGAGACCCACCTGACTTCAGAGAGGGAGATTTCCCTGATGTACAAAGGTAGCATTTGTGATAATGTTTTTTTAAAGAACAGATGTTTATCTGCTGAGAGTACTGTAAAGACTTTATGTGGGATATGAGTTATGTGTAAAATATTTCTGTCTCTATTATACCTGTTATACATAGTGTTGGGCAGAAGAGATCAGACTCACCTGTACCCAGCTGTGTGTCCATGAGGAGTAACTTTTCCAAAGGAGACCCACCTGACTTCAGAGAGGGAGATTTCCCTGATGTACAAAGGTAGCATTTGTGATAATGTTTTTTTAAAGAACAGATGTTTATCTGCTGAGAGTACTGTAAAGACTTTATGTGGGATATGAGTTATGTGTAAAATATTTCTGTCTCTATTATACCTGTTATACATAGTGTTGGGCAGAAGAGATCAGACTCACCTGTACCCAGCTGTATAGTCATATAAAATATATAAATTAAGCAGAGCTTGTATAGTTTCTAAATCATGTAAATTATGTTTGTAATCATATAAATTATATACAACACATTTTATAAATTAGACGAAAATGTAAAACAAACTCTTCACATGCTGCTTGTTGTAAATGTTCTGGTCACATTTTGACTGCAGAATCCAAAAGGAGGAAACACAGTCAGAGATTTCTGGTGTTTGGTCTGTCCAACGTCGTATAAAAGACCTGATCTCCATATTTGAGGTGAGCTTTGTACTCTATGGGAATCAGTGTGAGTTATGTCTTCTCTAGATGATCACCTGGTGGTCAGTATTGGCTCAGGTGACAGACAGAAAACAAAGTCAGTGTTGTGAATGTGAGAATAGACAGTGTGTTCAGTACACTCCTGTCTGTATAAAGGCTTTATTTCAGGTCTAGAATATGATTAATGATGACTCTGTACATGATCAAATATAACTTCTGGTCAGTCATTTTTCACGCTGTAGATTTTACTATTGTGATGAACACATAATAAAGCTGTCAGGATTACTGTAATAAAACAAAACACTAAACTAAACTAAACTAAAACCAGTAAAAACAAACAAACAAACAAACAAAAAACTTAACAAAAAATGCAAACCATTGTCATGTCAAATCAAGTCACATTTTTCTCGTGTGTTCTTTGTATTTAATTCAGTGTTCTCATGATTTTTTAAATAAAAATTTATCCATTTATTTATTTTTTCCATTGTTAAGACACTTGAGAGTAAAATCATCACCTTTGTGAAGAATGAGTTGAAAAGACTGAGGAAAAGTCTGACTGAGGAAATGTCAGAATGTTTTGGGGGTCTGAAGGAGGATGAGACCAGTGCCAGAGAGGGAGTTCTGAAGATCACACTGCACTTCCTGAGGAACATGAACCACAATGACCTCGCTGACACACTGGAGAAAAGTAAGACATCTGTTACAACAAATAGTCTTTATTCATTGATTATACAAGCACACAGTATGAACTAGGATATTTTTAAATCAATTATAACCTTGCAGTGTGTGTGACAGGTGGAAACAGCACCTAAACATAGCAAATGTACACAAGCCCACTGAATTCGGCCAGTTAATAAACTGAACATTTAGTAAATTATTCATAAAAACCAAGTGAAAGGAAGAACATGGGAGAACAGAGACAATACTGCTGTGACTACTACTACCACTACTACGACTGTTACTATTAATAGTTGTAGTGTCAAGGAACAGATGTTATTTACTGTATTTACTTGACCATCTCCCTCACACCAAACTCTCCTCAGCCTCATTGACTGTGATTAATAAAACTGAATACTTCATGTTCATTATCTCTGATCCTGACATGCTGTTTCTCTGATTTTATCAATCTAATGCTTAGATAACATGATGGTAACTTGTCACCGTGAACTGAAGTCAGATCTGAAGAGGAGGTATCAGTGTGTATTTGAGGGAATAGCAAAACAAGGAAACCCCACACTCCTCAATAAGATCTACACAGAGCTTTACATCACAGAGGGTGGAAGTGGAGAGGTCAATAATGAACATGAGGTCAGACAGATTGAGACAGCATCCAGGAGAACAGCAACATCAGAGACACCAATACAATGCAATGACATCTTTAAACCCTTACCTGGACAAGACAAACCCATCAGAACTGTGCTGACAAAGGGAGTCGCTGGCATTGGAAAAACTGTCTCTGTGCAGAAGTTCATTCTGGACTGGGCTGAAGGAAAAGCTAATCAGGATATCAAGTTCATTTTTCCACTCCCTTTTCGGGAGCTGAATTTGAAGGAAAGAGAAAACTGCAGTTTGGTGGATGTTATTCATGATTTTTTCCCAGAGACAAAGGGACTGACATTTACCAACAATGACAAATACAAAATTATGTTCATCTTTGACGGTCTGGATGAATGTCGACTTCCTTTGGCCTTTCAGAGCAAAAAAAGTTTGTGTGATGTGACAGAGGCAACCTCAGTGGATGTTGTGTTGACAAACCTGATCAAGGGGAATCTGTTTCCCTCTGCTCTCCTCTGGATAACCTCTCGACCAGCAGCAGCCGGTCTCATCCCACCCAGGTGTGTTGATCTGGTCACAGAGGTAAGAGGTTTTAATGACCCTCAAAAGGAGGAATACTTTAGGAAGAGAATCAGTGATCAGAATCTGGCCAACAGAATCATCACACACATCAAGTCATCAAGGAGCCTCCACATCATGTGTCACATACCAGTCTTCTGTTGGATTTCATCCACTGTTCTAGAGAGAATGTTGGGAGAGGCACAGAGTGGAGAGATCCCAAAAACTCTGACTCAAATGTACACACACTTCCTGATCTTTCAAACCAAACAGAAGAACGAAAAATATGAAGGACTTGGTGAGATGCAGCCAAAGTGGAACAGAAAGACCATTCTGTCACTGGGAAAACTTGCCTTTGAACAGCTGAAAAAAGGGAATTTGATCTTCTATGAAAAGGATCTGGGAGAGTGTGGTATTGATGTGAGAGAAGCCTCAGTGTACTCAGGACTCTGCACCCAAATCTTTAGAGAGGAGCTTGGACTGTACCTGGGAAAAGTCTTCTGCTTTGTGCACTTGAGCATTCAGGAGTTTCTTGCTGCCTTATATGTGTTCCTAACATTCATCAACAGCAATGTAAATGTCTTATCCACACAACAGCCGTCCATTATAAAATTATTCAGGAGACGGGAAATATTTACACTACACAAAAACGCAATTGATAAAGCCATAGAAAGTGAGAATGGACACCTGGACCTGTTCCTCCGCTTCCTTCTCGGTCTCTCACTGGAGTCCATTCAAACCTTTTTACGAGGTCTGCTAACTGAGACAGGCAGAATATCACTAAGGACAGAGGAAACTGTGAAGTACATTAAGGAAAAGATCAGGGAGAATCCCTCTCCAGAGAAATACATCAGTCTGTTCCACTGTTTGAATGAACTCAATGACCATTCTCTAGTGGAGGAGATCCAAAGCTACCTGAGCTCAGGAAATCTGTCCACAGCTGATCTCTCTCCTGCTCAGTGGTCAGCTCTAGTCTTTGTATTACTGACATCAGAGGAGGAGCTGGATGTGTTTGACCTGAAGAAGTTCATGAGATCAGAGGAGTGTCTTCTGAGGCTGCTGCCAGTGGTTAAAGCCTCCAGAACAGCTCTGTGAGTAAAGACTGTTTATCCACACACAGATGAGAAGGGCACTTTGTCAAGATGCTCTCTTACATTTATACAAGTGTTGACACAAAATGGTCACAAAAACTGTTATCCATATTTTTACCATTATGCTCTTATCTCAGTCCACTGGCCCTGATATTACCAGAAAAAAACAGTATAATTAGCCAGCAGTACAGTAAGTGAAAGGCATCATCTTTCCATCTCGAGATGTGTCTTAGTGTTATAACACAACGATGGAAAAATTAAAAATTGGTGAATCTTTCCTTCAATCATCTTAGACAGATTTCCAGATTTGCGTTGACCAGCCAAGAGACCCAAACCCAACACAAAACATGTATATTTATACTGAACTGGGATGTAGAATAAATACAAATACAAAGCCAACACAACCCTTCATATTTCCAAAAACAACAATAACAAGAACAGCAACAATAATAATAATAATAATAATAATAATAATGTCTTCAAGAGCTGAAGAGATACCACAACCCAACCACAACATAAACATTTTTTAGAAAATAAAACTGGAATCAGAGATGTTCAGAGATTTCGATAATCTAATGGTTGGGCGACATGTCGGATGACGGAGTGAGTTATAAACTGGACTTTATGCTTATTCAGTAGAACAACCTATCGGAATGACAAGACAGGCAGTAAATGGTTGAGAATTACAATGCG
Source organism: Chanos chanos (assembly GCF_902362185.1). Lineage (NCBI taxonomy): Eukaryota > Metazoa > Chordata > Actinopteri > Gonorynchiformes > Chanidae > Chanos > Chanos chanos. The sequence goes on from NC_044510.1 coordinate 4,186,754, forward strand.
TGTAAATCAAAACTTGTTGAAGTTTAGAGTGTGATACTGCTTTGGGTGGCGCTGGAGAAGTAGACTAAAACGTTTCACTTCCGAACTCGTCTGTCTCAGTGAAATTATCGCTTACGCCACATAATAAACCCAGCCGAGCATATCAAGCTTAACACTTGCATTTTATTAAATTGATTATCTACCACAACTAACAGATCATTCTATGCCATGATATAAGCAAACACTACGTGTGGGGGATTATGGGCTGTCAAGCTGCTAATCGCACACCCACTGGCCTAATTCTCCGGCTATTTGTAAGCTTGGAGGAGTTCCTAAGCAAGAAATAAACAATGTACAATTAGTGTAATATACTAAACAAACAGGCACTGTAAATTGACAAAAACGTAATAGAAACGAACAGAATTAGAATGCAGTAACAATTACACCACTAGATGGCAGCGTAACGCATCATGTGTAGTAAGGGATAATACGACGTGACTTAGCCATTATACATTGCGACAGTTTACCGTTAGGAAATTATGCACTGGAGTTACAGGTAAAGTGCACACATCAAACTTCAGTGAATATTAGCAGATAACAAGATAACCGTCATAAATATTACATGAACTGAGTGGTAAAACAGGCAGATTGTTCACGCACTTTGAGCTAACTGCTCTCGTACTCGCACCAGTCATGCTAACATATTGTTGATATATACAGGGAATAAACGGCAGTCTGACATATGCAAACATAAGCGTACATGTAATACAATGATAAATGAGCAGGGCAGACAACGCTTACAGTGTCACTAACACACAACAGAATAGAAATGATGTTTCAGCAGATGCAGAACTATGTAACAGGACCAGCAGTATACCCGTACAACTTCGAAGTGCGCACTAAGGAAGAGCACACTTTGCGCATGTACAAACGTTAACAGGGGATCTTACAGGGACAATGTCATGTAACAACTGCAGGGAATTTTGCACACTACGACTTTTCAAGGCATCCAGTGGGCTATGAGTAGCCTAACACCTAGCCTGTCAAGTAACCTACGAGTAACCTCCCAACCCCCTCCCAATAGATTGCCTATTGTTAGTCTCCCGCATTAGAATGATTTGGCCAAAACTAGATCATACCACGAGTAGCCATCGTCTATCATGAGTCTCAGCTAAATCTAATTAAACACATGTAACAGAAAATGTAGGCACAGCTTGGAAATTAATACATATTCATGGATGTTGTTTTTACAAAATATGTAGGTGTAGCCCCTTTACCCCTATGATTGTCGAGTACGAGGCTTTGGGTTCTTTTAACTTACACTACTAACTCTTATATATACACTATGAATTATTGTAGAGGGGTTCCTTATTTATCTTACTAAAAGTCTATGAACTTTCTTGTACTTAAATCTACTTCCTGTATATATTGGATCTATGATAAACACAAAATTATTAAAGTGCAAAAAGTATTTACATTTAATTGAGTTTCAACGATAATAATTCAAATTCAACATCAACTATCAGTCCAAAACATACAATAAGAACATCAAAAGGTTGTGGAAAAGGAAATACAACCTAACTTTGCAAATAACTTATCAATTCAAATAGTAAAAGTCATCACATTCACATATACTTATACACGAATGACAATTATGTACAGAATGACACACTCAAATAAAAAGCCGGCATGAAAAAAGAAAAAAGGAAACCCAACCCCCGTTGCAGGCCTGATCGCTGCAAAATGGCGGCTTCCTCAAGGTCATTTACTTACAGTTCAGCGTCAGTTGTGCGAGCGAGTAGATGTCGATTCGGAGAAAAAAAACAGGCACTTACGAAACTCCAACGTCGCCAGAGGAAGTTTGAGCATTCCCGGGTAGCTCAAACCGCTATCTGGGTTGTCCACGGTGCTCCTAATGTGTTCGTCCTGAGGCTCAGCAGCATTCGTTAACTGTATTAGCTGACGTGCTAATAGCTAAGTTATCCCGTGAACTCACACACAACACGGTAGCACTGGAAACGGCAGCCACGCTTCTAGCCAAAGTGTAACAAGTTAGTTTCCCTATACTCACTGCTATCACATAGAATAGATTAATTTTTCATCAATCGTCTACGTTAGACACTTTAAATCACCGTACGTATTACTCGGTTAGTCACCAAGCCCGAACTTCACTCTCCTCTCCCCTTCTCCTCTCACCTTCTCCTCTCTTCCCCCCGTTCCCTTGCTCCGCCCATCTCACCCCTGACCTGAGCTTTAATTGGTTACACCATCTTGTAAAATCAAACAGAATAAACATTTACAATAAGTTTAACAATGACAGTACAAATAACATGCAAACAAAGCATGAACAATATTAAAACAATAACAATATTATTATATATAATTCTAAATTATTAAAACGATTAATTTAACCCTTTAATTCCCTACTGGGTTACACCCTCCCCCTTCTAAATGTCTGTATGTCCTCATAAGACACTAAATGAACTAAGGAGTATTACGGGTGTCAGAACTGTTTTACTCGAACTCTATCCAATTTTAATTTTAATACCCCTGTGCACAATAGTCAGAGGCTGATCTCTCGATCTACCAGGCTCATCATATGTGAGTCTAATTGTTGGCTTCACAGATCTCCTTGATCTACGCTCAGATCTGGCCTTCAAATTGTCTTTGTAGACATCCATCTCTTTGTCTTGGTCAGACTCGGATCCAGGTTTACTAATATCTTCCGGAGCTACATCTTCTTCACGCTCCTCATCTCTTTCCTCATCATGTTCGGGTTCGGAGTCATTATCAGGCAAGGAGTAGTCGTCAACACCAATTCCTCCTTGAGCTGGAGGTGGGTCATCTTCTTCATCTGCGCTGTTAACTACTGGCCTGGTAGCATTCCTTACTCTAGGTGTGAACCCTCTCTGGGTAGTACGGTAAGTTACATAATACTCTAGGTCAGAAGATGAATCTGAAAACTCTTGTAACTCTTGAGTGTCAGGTTTTCTGTCTCTCTTGTTCTTGTGAGTTTCAGCTCGTGTTCTAGGTCGGGCAGGTGAATCACCAACACAGTTGGTCGGGGGCATTCTCACAAGCTGTCCAATAGGAAGAAGGTGATCCCTATGGATGGTCTTCATCCCCGCTCTTCCATCCTCCCGCTTAATCTTGAACACAGGCAGATTGGGCAACTTTCCCACCACAACATAGGGTTCGGGATCCCACCTACTCTCTAGCTTGTGTTTGCCTCTCAGACCCAAGTTCCGGAGCAGCACTCGGTCGCCAGTCTCTAATGACTGAAAGGTGACTCGCTGGTCATACAACCTCTTGTTTCTCTGGTGCCTTTTATCTGCCGCATCAGAGGCTAACTTGTAAGCATGTTTCAAATCTTCTTTCAGCTTTGTAATGTACTTGGAGTGATGAGCATCCTCTGTGCCATCTGGGGAGGTTCCAAAACACAAGTCAACAGGAAGTCGTGCCTCTCTCCCGAACATTAGGTGGTAAGGTGAGTATCCAGTGGCATCACACTTTGTACTGTTATATGCATGGACCAAGTAACCCACATGTTGGCTCCAGGTGTGTTTCTTCTCCCAGCCCAGCGTACCAAGCATAGAGAGCAAAGTTCGGTTGAACCTCTCCGGTTGCGGGTCCCCCTGCGGATGATACGGCGACGTCCGCGACTTGCGGATCCCCATCAAAGTCAGGAGCTCTCGGATTAATCTGCTCTCGAAATCTCTTCCTTGATCCGAATGGATCCTGGCAGGCAGTCCATAATGTATGAAATACTTCTCCATCAGGATCTTTGCCACAACTTGGGCCTTCTGGCTTCTTGTTGGGAAAGCCTGAGCATACCGTGTGAAATGGTCAGTGACCACTAACACATTACTGATGCCTCGGGAGTCGGGTTCCATAGAAAGGAAATCCATGCACACTAGATCCATGGGCCCATGGCTTATGATCTGGTTCAAAGGAGCGGCTCTCTGTGGAGGAGTCTTGTGGGCGACGCAGTCTCCACAATTCCTGATATACTCCTCAACATCCACTGACATCTTGGGCCAGAAGAATCTATTTCTTAGCAGGTCAATGGTTCTCTCCTGTCCAAGGTGTCCTAGGTCATCATGCATGGCCCTCATAACTACCTCTCGGAACTCTCTTGGTAGGACAAGTTGACTGACCACTTCTCCTGATGGTCGCTTACTAAACCGGTACAATAGCCCATCTTTCATGGAGAGCTTCCCAGACTCAATTTTTAACCGTGACAGCTCTGGACTGACGTTCCTGTCCGCAGGCCAGTGTCCATGCTTAATCGCCTGGATTGCAGGTCCAATGGCTTCATCATCTTCCTGAGCTTTTTTGAGACTCTGCTTAGACATCAGTTCCAAAGGCTTTAGCTCCATATGTGTTGGAAAGGCATAGATATCGGGGACACAATGAGGAGATGCCCCCAGTTGAGTGACATATCCTGGTGGACTGTTGGAAGACTCTGGGACACCAACTTGCTGGCAGATGGTTTTGACCCCCGACTGAGGTATAGTCACCCATTCATCTGTTTCCTCTACCTCTGGCATGTTCCTGGACAACAGGTCAGCATCTATATTGTGTCGGCCTGGGCGATACTGAACATCAAACTCATATGTCGATAAGGCAGCTAGCCAGCGATGCCCTACCGCACTGAGCTTTGCTGTCGACAGTACGTAAGTAAGAGGGTTGTTGTCTGTCCGTACTGTGAATTTTGCCCCATATAGATACTCATGGAACTTGTCGACTACCGCCCATTTGAGTGACAAGAACTCCAACTGGTGTATGGGGTAGTTTCTCTCTGATGAGCTCAGCTTTCGGCTCGCAAATGCGACTGGTCTTAGGCCTTCAGAATACTCTTGGTAGAGTACTGCACCAAGTCCTTTTAAGCTGGCGTCAACATGCAGAATGTATGGCTTTTGGGGATTGGCAAACGCCAGGACAGGTGCATGTGTCAGGCAGTGGATAATCTGGTGAAACGCATCTGTACAGGATCTGTCCCATCTCTCCCCAAAAGGCTCAGACTCTTTCCAATAGACTTTCTTCCCATCTTGGGCATGTTTCTTACTCTTCTGAGTGGGAGCATAACCCTTCGTGAGCTCAGTCAAAGGCTTAACAATTGCAGAATAGTTCGCGATAAACCGCCGATAATAGCCGCAGAATCCAAGAAAAGACTGTAAGGTCTTCAGGTTTGTTGGTATAGGCCATTTAGTGACCGCTTCAATTTTCTCTGGGTCAGGGGCGACACCTTCTGCAGACACGATATGTCCAAGGTACTTTACCTTTGGCAAACAGATCTGGCACTTATCCACGGAAAGTTTCAACCCAATTTCCCCAAGACGATCTAGGACCTTGAGCAGTCTTGCCTCATGTTCCTCAAGCGTCCTCCCAAAGACAATCAGGTCATCCAGGTAGACTAGAACCTGTAAGAGATTCATGTCTCCAACAGCCTTTTCCATTAACCTCTGAAAGGTTGCCGGAGCTCCCGTGATGCCCTGTGGCATCCTCTCAAATTGGAAAAAACCTAGTGGGCAAATAAATGCCGTTTTCTCTTTGTCCTCTTCGGACATGGCTATCTGGTAGTAGCCACTACGCAGATCAAGTACGGAAAACCATTGGCTCCCTGACAAGGCATTCAGTGCATCTTCAATGCAGGGTGTAGTATACTGGTCAGGGATGGTTCGGCTATTTAGCAATCTGTAATCTATGCACATCCTAACAGTTCCATTCTTTTTCCTAACCACTACTATTGGAGATGCATAGGGGCTTCGCGACTCAGTAATGATCCCAGCCTGCAGCAGCTCTTGTAGATGTTTTCGCACATCTTCGATGTCAGCAGGAGCCAGTCGTCGTGATCTCTCACGGAAAGGTCGGGGATCAGAAAGCCGGATTTTGTGTTCCACCCCTTTTGCTAATCCTACATCCCACTCGTGCATAGAGAAGACATTAGACTTTTGAGCCAGTTTCTTACGTAGTCTGTCTTTCCATTGTTCTGAGATTGGCGAGTCTCCGAAGTTTATAAGACTTGCATCAAACTCAGGAGAAACAGTCTCCTTGGCAGGGATAGTAGCGACTGAATCAATGTGATACATACATCCAATCACTGTTCCCACAGGTATGGAAGTCTCTTTTGAACATTCATTCTTAACCAACACTCTGAAGCTGTTGATATCCAATGCCCCACTGGGCACAACCATAGGATGAAGAAATACACCAGCAGGAAGAACGGCTACTGGCGCTGAGTCCATCATTAGGATTTCTTGCTCAATGGAGTGCTTCAACTCTACCTTGCACACAGCATGGGTGTCGCCACCAGGCGGTACGATCAAAGGGCCTGGACCTTGCCATCTGACGAGACCAACCTCATCTTCCTGGACCGGAACACTGCGTGTAAGTTCATCATCTTTGAGACAAACATGAAGGCCTAGGGTTTGTGCAACATCAATACCATTGTCTCTACATTGTTTCACCAAGCGTCTAACATGACTAGCATTAGTGCCAACAATGACAGGTGTCTGATCTTCTGTCCGGGGATTTGGACATATGAGAGCAAGGACAGTTACCATCTGTCTGGTCCCCACCACCTCTGCTGGATACTCTAGATCTACCACTACATAACCACGGTAAGGATAGCTGGTGCCAGATTCACTCAAACCCCAAAGGGACAGGCCAGAGACTGGTTGAATGGGGATGCTAGACAAATATTTCTGGTACCAGGGCTCAAAAATGATCGTCACCTGAGAGCCACTGTCAAGCAAAGCAGTGCAGGGTTGCCCATTTACCTTCATTGGCACAAGGCTAGGCGGCCCAACCAAACCATCAGGAATACGTGCACTGTCTGGCACTATGGCATTGCTGTTCTTAACTGCACAGTTAACCCCACTAGCTGAAACTTCACCTGACGGCTGGTGGTTTTTTGAAACCCTCAGAGCCTGAATAAGTCTCTTGATGACCTTAGTCTGGTTTTCTGGGTTCTGACATTTCCCTGCAAAGTGCCCATTTTCCCCACATCGATAACAGAAGTGCTCCTCCGAGCCCTTGGGTGGTCTCTGTGGTGAACTGGTAACTGGTTTTGAAGCCTCTGCCACTGCAACGGCAGCTTGGGGTTCAGCCAATTTCTTTGAGAATTTCTGGTGTAAATGCTTCATCTGTTTCTTCAGAGCTGTAAGCTCTCTGTCGGAACAGCAGTCACTAGGCGATGCGTTCAGGGGAGTTTTTCCTGCATTGTCAGGCATGGCTTGAGCGGGCTTAGACACTACAGCGGCAACTAAAGACTTGAGCTCTTTTATCTCAGATTTCAAGTTCTGAAGTTCAGTCTGCCTTATGTCAATATCCTGCTTTACATAAGCACTTTGCACAACAGGACTAATCTTTCTCCTTGAGGCTTCATATTCCTCCTCTGCACGTATCTCTTTTAACAACTGAAGAAAGGTAGGTGGTTTCGCTTTCCTTTCTCTTAGACGAAGATTAACCAACATCAGATCAGAAACTATAGCACCTCGCAATAGCTGTTCTAGTCTTGCTTTATCCACACAACCAGGAGGGAGACCACCTCTCTGCACAACCTTATCTAACGATTGTTCTAATCGCCTAAGGAAATCAGAGAGCTTCTCACCTACCTGCTGCTGCAATAAACGAAAAGCAAAATACAGATCCTCTCCTGACTCTGCAGTCCCAAAAGCATGCTCAAGTGCCTCTAGGCAGTCTTCGGGGCTTACCTCAGGATCACTGGATCGCGCTGCTTTAACGATTTCCAGTGCTGGGCCTCTAAGACTTTCCATCAGTCTCCGCCTCTTCTCTTTGAGAGAGCAGTCGCACTCCCCCACCAGGAGCCGTGCCTGCTCCATCCAGTGTTCAAACTGTTCTTCCCCTGGTGGAGTGGGCAATATCCCAGAGAAAAATCGCAGGCGGCGATAACCCCCCTGCTCACTTGAAGGTTTCGATGTTATAGCAAGTAAATCACTCACTGCCCGCAGAATGGCCTCTGTTGGGCTTGTGTCAGCCTCTTCTGCAAGGAACAAAGTGCGGAGGTCCTCCATGGTCCTACCTTCAGCCTGCAACAGTCCTGCTAATTTCTGACTGAAATCTTGGGCATCTGTCGGTGGGTCTTCCCCTACTATGACAATAGGCCACGCCTCCCCGCCTTTAATAGGGAATACCTCTGGAGGAACACTGTCTCCCCTTAACACTTCTCTACATTCACACAGGACCATAAACCTATTGTGCCGCATGTTGAAAGTGCGCCCTCTGACACGCACGCGCCCCAAACTCTTCACTGTCTGCAGGGTCTCTTCAATTTCACTAATGTTCACTTCTTCTGGAGTGACTACCATGAGCCCATGAGCTTCATCTAAAACCTCACCACGGCACCATCCCCTAAGCTCTGATACTAGGTCTACTCGGCTGGTCATATTTGCCAGTCAGTCACAAATCACTATTTACAGCTAAAACGTGCTATTTTTTACTGGTTTATACTACTAATTACTAAAAACCCACTCTACATATCCCATTCTACATATCCCATTCTACATATCCCAGCGGTGCCTCCATTTTATGTAGCCCCTTTACCCCTATGATTGTCGAGTACGAGGCTCTGGGTTCTTTTAACTTACACTACTAACTCTTATATATACACTATGAATTATTGTAGAGGGGTTCCTTATTTATCTTACTAAAAGTCTATGAACTTTCTTGTACTTAAATCTACTTCCTGTATATATTGGATCTATGATAAACACAAAATTATTAAAGTGCAAAAAGTATTTACATTTAATTGAGTTTCAACGATAATAATTCAAATTCAACATCAACTATCAGTCCAAAACATACAATAAGAACATCAAAAGGTTGTGGAAAAGGAAATACAACCTAACTTTGCAAATAACTTATCAATTCAAATAGTAAAAGTCATCACATTCACATATACTTATACACGAATGACAATTATGTACAGAATGACACACTCAAATAAAAAGCCGGCATGAAAAAAGAAAAAAGGAAACCCAACCCCCGTTGCAGGCCTGATCGCTGCAAAATGGCGGCTTCCTCAAGGTCATTTACTTACAGTTCAGCGTCAGTTGTGCGAGCGAGTAGATGTCGATTCGGAGAAAAAAAACAGGCACTTACGAAACTCCAACGTCGCCAGAGGAAGTTTGAGCATTCCCGGGTAGCTCAAACCGCTATCTGGGTTGTCCACGGTGCTCCTAATGTGTTCGTCCTGAGGCTCAGCAGCATTCGTTAACTGTATTAGCTGACGTGCTAATAGCTAAGTTATCCCGTGAACTCACACACAACACGGTAGCACTGGAAACGGCAGCCACGCTTCTAGCCAAAGTGTAACAAGTTAGTTTCCCTATACTCACTGCTATCACATAGAATAGATTAATTTTTCATCAATCGTCTACGTTAGACACTTTAAATCACCGTACGTATTACTCGGTTAGTCACCAAGCCCGAACTTCACTCTCCTCTCCCCTTCTCCTCTCACCTTCTCCTCTCTTCCCCCCGTTCCCTTGCTCCGCCCATCTCACCCCTGACCTGAGCTTTAATTGGTTACACCATCTTGTAAAATCAAACAGAATAAACATTTACAATAAGTTTAACAATGACAGTACAAATAACATGCAAACAAAGCATGAACAATATTAAAACAATAACAATATTATTATATATAATTCTAAATTATTAAAACGATTAATTTAACCCTTTAATTCCCTACTGGGTTACACCGGCCTATGTCGCAATGGATTTTTGTAAACAAAGCTATGTCGGGAGTGTAGGCTTATAGAGTAAATAGCACAGTATAAGAGGGCCGAATTTTTACCATTTATTGAAACTGAATCACGGCACGAAAAAAACCCTTCTTTTTGGTAAATCGACAGCTGTATCGTTTATTTACAGTAAATAGTTAAGAAAGAATGAATTATACATTATACAAGATAGATACACGAGATCGTGTATACAGTGAAAAATGTACTAAGTAAATAAATAGATAACGAAGTACTTTTCGAGCTATTTAGTATCCTATATGTCGGGATGCTGTAACCCCTTTTACGCAGACTGTTCAAGCAGGGAAAATTGTACCTCGCCGTTTTGTGTTCCCAATTCAAGTGGAGGGATATTCGACCGACAGCCTAGAACAATAGCCTCGGTGTGATCCCAACCCCCTCCAAACGACTGCGTCATGAATCACTTGGTCAACCGACCAACTCAGAAGTTCCCTTCAACGTAGACCAAAAGATTTGTTTGCCAGTGCCAACGAGGCGAAGAAATTTTCGGCCTACTGTCATCTTTCCCTAGATAGGGAATTGCGTTCAACATGTATTTTGTTTCAACGTCAGCGGCCACCCAGAATTTACTAGCAAATTAGCCCGGTTTAATGGCCATGTACTGTGTGAAACGACACATTAACGACTTGATAGGGAACAGTTGTCCATCTACAGTTATGTTTTTACCAGGTGTGTAAGAAGCAATACTTTACCGAAAATCTAATATCGAAATGTATCTGTCACAAGGCGGGCAGCCCTTGTATTCTTGTCATCAAAGATATCTTGGAATTTCTGTCGAGACATGTCTCTGAAAATGGGATTTCCCAAGTTAGATCAGTAGTCGTCCGGGTTCATGCTTTTACCGCCTAATACCTCAAAAATAAAGGAGACCAACAGTTCGAGCTTATCAGCATCATTTCGATTAGCTTCTGCTTCAGAATATTTCTGAATCTTTCACCACATTTCTGTGTCAATCAAACACACTAAACTGCTCAATGGACTTGTAATATTGTCCTTGGCATAACATGTGGGCCCTGGGGTCTCTCTCATGATATTGCACTCTCGCGCTCTACCCCGAGGGTTGCCAGCAGTTTGTTCAACCGATACTGTGCCGTCTCTTGCAAAGGGTATTACTATATTGAATGAATCAGCATTAGCTGATTCCTGCCAACTATCTAAGTCATATAATAATTAGCTACGCCCCTGTACATGAAACAAAATGCCTTTATTATACGTTTATCCGCTTTGCAAAACATTTGCATTTTAATATTGTAAAGTATTGTTGCAGCTCTAAAATAATGTAATGTCATGACACGAGAATAAAGCATGCCAACTATCAGAGTCATATGATGACTAGTTACGCAGGTTCAAATAGGCTAGTGCAAAATTAGTGACAACTGATACGCCCATGTAGGCCTACATAAAACAAAAATGCGCTTTTTCAAGCTAGAATCGTCTTATTTAAAATAAAAACCCACAAAACCTTCTATTAACTTTAAGTTTATATCGACTTGTGGCTTTAATTTCACTGATCATGCAGAAATGACTCTCTCTCTTTTGTAATATTGGTTTTATTCATAACTGGATTTGCTTTTGTTAGGATGTTGTTTTATTTTTACTGAATGTTATTATTAACAACTGACTGTTGCACTGACCTGTAAATCATTGGGAGAAAATATCCATCATATTTGTCATCAGTGACTCAGCAACTATTTGTAACAAACTGAATGAGGGCAAGTACAAGTTTGAGTTCATTTATCTTATTTTATTAATGTTATTTTATCGTCTTTAAACTTACACACACAGACCTATATATATATATATATGTGTGTGTGTGTGTGTGTTTGTATGTATGTATGTGTGTGTGTGTGTGTGTGTATGTGTGTATATATATATATATATATATATATATATATATATATATATATATATATATATATATATATGTGTGTGTGTGTGTGTGTGTGTGTGTGTGTGTGTGTGTATATATGTATATGTATATACATATATATGAGGAAAAAGCACCTCACACCTAACACATTTATCTATCTATCTATCTATCTATCTATCTATCTATCTATCTATCTATCCTTCTCTCTCTCTCTCTCTCTCTCTCTCTTTCTCTCTCTGAAAATCAAGTGAGAAAGAGTGTACTGAGAATCAGGTCCTGAAATTAGCTGGGAAATTTTGTTCCACAGTTAGAAATGTCAAAAAATGTTTAGGTGATAATGTCTTTCAGTTAACACTTATTACTCCTGCAGACTGTTAGAGGAATATTTTACTCATTACTTCCTGGAAAAAGTAATTCCACTCCTCATTACTTTACTTCTATGCAGAGGCATTTCTAGAATTTCTAGATATTCAGAGCTTTGTTCAGACCAGTGGAGGGAGATCTGGGGGCATCCTCCTGTGGGAAAAAAATCTTTTGAATTTCAACAGCTAAACACACTGTTTTCCAACAAATGGAGACAAAATGAAGAGCCTGGATAAAATAAGCTTTTTCTATAATCAAACAAAGTATTGACATCTGTGCATGGTGGAGACATATCATGCTAGTTTGTTAACATGCCTACAAAGTAACCTCACAGTTGACTGCACATACTTTTATAATGGTCTATAGCCCCAGAGGGAATCACTCTCTTACCTTGAAAGCAGGAGAGCACTGTTTATGAAAGGATAACTTTCCATACATCAGTCATTTAAAAGAAGCTTTATTGTAGGGTTTCATGTGATTCATATGAAGCATGAAAAATGAAACTCTACATATATGCTATCAAAGGTGGTTTATGTCTTGTTGGTCTCTCTCTTCTTGTCTTATAGCCTGTTTATGAGCACTGTCTGTGTCTTGTTACTCTCTTCCTGTCTGTCTTTTAATCCTCATTTGTTGACTTTTCTGTCTCTCTCCACTTTCTTGTTCTTGTCATTTTTGCTGTACTGTTACTGTCTGTAGATAGGTTGTCTGTTTCTCTTCTGTTTTCCTCCTGTCAGTCTCAGTTCTCTTTTCTTTCATCCTGAATTGTTTGCCATGTTAATGTCCCAGTTTTGGTGGGAAATGTTGTTCTACAGTTAAAAATGTCTATGAGTTAAAATGACTTCTACATCAGATATGTGTCTGTCTATTAGAGGAAAAGCAAAATCAAAGACCATGTGTATGGTCAGAGTGTATGTGTGTGTTTGTGTGTGTGTGTAAAATCAGTTCTCAAATAAATACATTTCAAAACTTTGATCTGCAATTAAAATAACTGAAAACACATTGTATATATATTCAGAAAAAAAAACAAACTTTGCTTCTCTCTCTAGACTCTCAGACTGCAGTATAACTGAGGAAGGATATGCTGCTCTGGCTTCAGCTCTGAGATCAAACCCCTCACACCTGAGGGAGCTGGACCTCAGTGGGAATGATCCTGGAGACTCAGGAGTGGAGCTGCTCTCAGCTTTACTAGAGGATCCATACTGTAAACTGCAGAAACTCAGGTGAAGATGTTGTATAACAGTGTGCAGAACAGATAATTGTATTAAAAAAGTAACACACTCAACCTTTACAGACAGAATTGTTGTCACTCTTATAACATTATTCATGTTTATTCAATTGTGAATTTAAACTATGCTCTGATATGTAAGTTATACAATCAGTTCTTCTTTAGCATTGAGTACAGTCCTCCCCAAGACACTTCTTTTAGGGGTTAAGAAAATTCAACTTTATGGACAGTTTCATGTAATACCTCGACTTCAGTTCATCATCTTATTTCCAATCAAAACCCACAAAACTTTCTACTGACTATAAGTTTATAGTGACTTGTGGCCAGAGTGCGAACTATACAATGGCAATCGTGGAGGGGGGGGGGGGGGGGGGGGGGGGTCAACTTTTTCTCCAGGGCTATATAGCATAGGATATATAAATATTTTTTGACCCTCCCAAACTGTTGTGCTTTACCTCTTTTAGGGAGGTCAAAGTCTTAATCAGGGGGGTCAGATCACCCCAGTTCAGCATTATGGGCAGGTTTGTGTAATATATCGACTTCAGCTCACAAAGATATTTATGGAACTTAGGAAGACCTACTGGACTTCCTGTACCATGCTAACACATGAGTGCTTACACAAGAGTCAGCATGTGACCATGTGGCCTTCAATTCACTCAGGACACTCATGGTTTGTTAGCTTTTGCATGAATAATCTTGTGCATCATGGCCCCTGAAATGAAAAAAGTGTAAGGTCATAGAAAAGTCCATAAATGACAGCAGGGGTGTTTCTAAGTGTGACAAGGCCAGATTGACCATGTGGTAATGTGCTGTTTAGTTTTCTCAGAGCACTCATGGTTTGCTAGTTTTTGCAGGGTCTGTACGTAGGTTGTCCCTCTTTCTTACTCTCCTCTCTTTTTTCTGCTGTCTGTGTCTGTTTTATCTCCTTATCTGTCTTTTCTCCCATCTAGTTGCTCTCTCTATCTTGGTTTTTTGCATCTCCAACACAGGGTGGAACCATTTGAGTGTACCTCCTCCATTTATCTTTGTAACCTATCAATGAACTTGTGATCTATACCACTAACAATCTCCTTCACAATCGACAAAATAACCAAGAGATGAACTGGCCCATTGTTTTTCTCAACCACATGTGATCATGGCATAGTGCACTGAGTGATCTGTCACAACTACAACCGCTAACAGGTATTGTCAGGGCTGTCAGAAAAACTGAGCTCAGGATAGGAAACATATGAGCATCAAGGAGCTTCTACACTCTGCTAACATCACAGATGGTAATATTATTTGCTTAGAAATATATGTGTAATACAAGGAATGAAATTAAGTGAGTAATTGTAATATGATTACAGTAACTTACACTGTAATGCTTCACATGACTTTGTAATGAAGAAAAATAATGAAATTACTGTAATGCATTACTTTGTAGCCCAACACTAGTGGAAAAGGTTCAGTGATGGGCAACATAACAAAGACATGATGCAGGTGCTACATTTGTCTTCATCAGCTGTGTGTAACATTTACACGCAGAAGAGAATTAATGAAGGGAAAATGCCTTTTGTTATGAATTATCTATTCAAGAAACTGTTTCAGTTTCATAGAATTTCGCCTTGTTTTTCTCAAATTTATCCTGTCTCTGGTGTATTTCAATGTTAAACTGGCCCTGTTCTCTGTAGGCTGAAGTGGACACTGTCCTGGACTATGGAGAAGGATAGTGACAGTGGTGAGGTGTAAAATGGTCAGTGACATGAATATATTCTTCCTCTCTCTGCAGGCTGTTGAAAAGTCCTGTTGCAGAGGAAGCCTGTGCTGCTCTGACTTCAGCTCTAGGTAAAAACCCCTTACTGCTGACAGAACTGGATCTGAGTGAGAACAAACCAGTGAGCTTAGGAGTGAAGCAGCTCTCTGCTCTGCTGGAGGATCCACACTGCAGACTACAGAAACTGAGGTGAGAGATGTCTCTTATAAATGCCATGAAAACAATATGATGAATCAGCTGCTTCATTTGTGAGTTTCGCTTAAATAAAATACTGACATATGCTGTACTTTAGACTTCCCTCAGCTACAGGTTTAGGGTAAAAGTTAGTTGTGAAAACAAAGATGCTTGTCTGCATTTTCTCAGCCTGAACTCTACAACAAAGCTTTCACTCTCTTTGTACATGGTAAAGGGGAGTTCAAGTTTCAAGTTCACTGTCATTCTATCCTGCAGCATATTCACCACATATAAGTGTCTATGTGAGATGTTTGGTAATATGTGTAGATGTCTACTGTATAGTAGCATTATCAAGTATGTTAGGTGTCCAAAGGGAATGGTTAGAGGTATGATATGTTGGCCATAGGTGTTGTACAGTTTATGACAGTTCTTCCTACAGGTATTAAGGCAGATGATTAGTCACCAGGGTGTGGGTGTGAGGGGTCTAATAGCTTCACAGCTGTGGGGTAGAGGCTGTTCCTCTAGATGACAGGGGGACAGACAGATAGTGGCTGGGGTGTGTGGGGTCCCTGGTGATTTAGTCAATTTAGTCCTGAAGAAAAGCAGCACTTCAATATTTAGATGCTGTGTGTGACCCATAAGTGAATGACCTACCTAGTTTAGTGTAAGAGAATGTTTACAGAAAGGTCCTATTATTTTCTTATTGGAATTGTTTTATTTTTTATCACTTAACTTGTTTAACTTAAGACAGCCACCACTTTTGTAATAATTGTTCTTTATTACACAGCTTTTCTGTATACTCGATTCTGATTGGTCTGTTACGGCATTCTACGGTCTCTTATTTCTGAATAGCAGGCCGCTGCTATGAATAACAGACCGTTGCTATGGAACTATTTTTTAGAGGAAACAATAAAATAATTTTTAAATCGCTATACAATCAGGGGTTTATAAAATCAGTTCTTACATTAAAATACATTTCAAAACTTTGATCTACAGTTAAAATAATTAAAAACGCATTGTGTATATATTCAGAAAAAAAACTTTGCTTCTCTTTCTAGACTTTCAGACTGCAGTATAACTGAGGAAGGATATGCTGCTCTGGCTTCAGCTCTGAGATCAAACCCCTCACACCTGATAGAGCTGGACCTCAGTGGGAATGATCCTGGAGACTCAGGAGTGGAGCTGCTCTCAGCTTTACTAGAGGATCCACACTGTAAACTGCAGAAACTCAGGTGAAGATGTTGTATAACAGTGTGCAGAACAGATAATTGTATTAAAAAAGTAACACACTCAACCTTTACAGACAGAATTGTTGTCACTCTCATAACATTATTCATGTTTATTCAATTGTGAATTTAAACTATGCTCTGATATGTAAATTATACAATCAGTTCTTCTTTAGCATTGAATACAGTCCTCCCCCAAGACACTTCTTTTATGGGTTAAGAAAATTCAACTTTATGGACAGTTTCATGTAATACCTTGACTTCACCTCATCTTATTTCCCATCAAAACCCACAAAACCTTCTACTGACTTTAAGTTTATAATGACTTGTGGCCAGAGTGTGAATTATGCAATGACAGTCAGGGAGGGGGGTCAACTTTTTCTCCAGGGCTATATAGCATAGGATATATAAATATTTCAACCCTCCCAACCTGTTGTTCTTTACCTCTTTTGGGGGGGGGGAGGTCAAAATCTTAATTGGGGGGCGGGGGGTGGCACATACCCCCCCCCCTCGTAATTCGGTCCATGCCTGTGGTTTTCACTGAGCAGAAATGGTCGTCTCACTGACCATGTATTGGGACAATATCGGTTTTATTCATAACTGGACTTGCTTTTTTTGGTGTTTGATATTGGAAAATGCTGAAAATATTGTTGCTTTTTGAATTTCAGGCTTAACAGTTGTAACCTAACAGAGAAAAGCTGTTCAGATCTAGTCCCAGTTCTCAGCTCAGACTCCTCCAGTCTGAGAGAGCTAGACCTGAGTACCAATAATCTGCAGGATTCAGGAGTGAAGGTGATCTCTGCTGGACTGGAGAGTCCTCACTGTAAACTGGAGACACTGAGGTGAGTTCATATCTGCCAGACAGAACATTTCCCCCACATGGTACTTGAAGAGTCACTTAAAGGAAATTTGTAAAAGATGTTTTATTTTCAGTCGGTTTATATACATGTAGTTGTCACTATTTAATGAGAATGAAATATATCTGTTTTTATTAACAACTGACTGTTGCACTGACCTGTAAAGCATTGGGAGATAATATCCATCATATTTGTAATCAGTGACTCAGCAACTATTTGTCCCAAATTGGATGAGGGCAAGTACAAGTTTGAGTGCCAGTGCAAGCTGAGTGCAAGTTTCCAGCTTTTATTTAACACAGGTACAGGAACACATAAACAAGGCCGGATTCAAATAGCACTTGGACTTATTTAGACTTACACAGGTACTTCGGATAACATGAAGCAAGACAAGACAAAGACTTCAGAGAGGAAACTAAGGAAAGTATTGATATTTATACAAAGAGCAAACCAGGCTTGATTAATCAAAAACAGGTGTGCACAATGATTGAATAATTAACTGAATGAAGAAAGGAAAGCAAAGAAGTGACTACACAACGTGACTGAACAAAAAAAACTCTCAAAATGAGCAGTAGAGGGGGGCAATGAGGCAAGGTGTGACACCATTTAAAATTGTTATTGTTTTGCTTAATTAATATTGTATACATATATGTATATACATATATTTGTATGTATATACATATGTATGTATGTATGTATGTATATACTCACACACACATACGTACGTATGTGTACATACACTAGGGGTGTAACGTGAGAGAGAAAGTGCTTAAAGGCTAAACTTCTCTTGAAAAAAGTTTTGCATCCCCGTTACCTCATACATGTGCAAGAGCACAAGATATCACCAGATCCATAGGAGTGTTTATCGCTAAGGACATGAGACCATTCTCGATAGTGATCACCAAAGTATTTTGACTACTACTTAAGACACTAGAGCCCAAATACAACATCCTGTCATGCCCGTACTCTGGTCAGTCTGAATGCCAGCCTTGTCCAATGAAGCAAAAATCAAAGTGACAGAAATTCTGAAAAAAGTGCAGAGAGTTAGTTCATTAACTTGTGTCTAAATTTGAGCATTGTGTGTTGAGCTGCAATTTTTATTGTTTCATATTAATGCAATTTAGACAAACACATTCAGTTTAATATTGTTTTATGATTACAGACGATTTATTTTTGTCTAGCTTTCAAAGAATTCCTCCTAGGGTGATCTGGGGGCATCTTCTTGTGGGACAAAATCTTTTGAATTTCAACAGTTAAACACACTGTTTTCCCACAAATGGAGACAAAATGAAGAGCCTAGATGAAATAAGCCTTTTCTATAATCAAACAAAGTATTGACATCTGTGCATGGTGGAGACATATCATGCTAGTTGGTTAACATGCCTCCCAAAGTATCTCACAGTTGACTGCACATACTTTTATAATGGCATGTAACCCCAGAGGGAATCACTCTCTTACCTTGAAAACATGAGTGCACTGTTTCTGAAAGGATAACTTTCCATACGTCAGTCATTTAAAAGAGGCTTTATTGTATGATTTCATGTGATTCATATGAAGCATGAATAAACTGAACTCTACATATATGCTAGCAAAGGTGGTTTATGTCTTGTTGGTCTCTCTCTTCTTGTCTTATACCCTCTTTATGAGCACTGTCTGTGTCTTGTTACTCTCTTCCTGTCTGTCTTTTAATCCTCATTTGTTGACCTCAGTGTCTTTTCTGTCTCTCTCCACTTTCTTGTTCTTGTCATTTTTGCTGTACTGTTACTGTCTGTAGTTAAGTTGTCTGTTTCTCTTCTCTTCTCTTCTCTTCTCTTCTCTTCTCTTCTCTTCTCTTCTCTTCTCTTCTGTTTTGCTCCTGTCTGTCTCAGTGCTCTTTTCTTTCATCCTGAATTATTTGCCATGTTAATGTCCCAGTTTTGCTGGGAAATGTTGTTCTACAGTTAAAAATGTCTATGAGTTAAAATGACTTCTACATCAGATTTGTTTCTGTCTGTTGGAGGAAAATTACAGACCAGGTATATGGTCAGAATGTATGTGTGTGTATGTGTGTTTGTGTTTGTGTGTGTGTGTGTGTGTGCTTGTGTGTTTGTGTGTGTGTAAAATCAGTTCTTACATTTAAATAAATACATTTATATACAAATAATACAAAAACTTTAATATAAAACTTTGATCTACAATTAAAATAATTGAAAACGCATTGTATATATATTCAGAAAAAAAAAACTTTGCTTCTCTCTCTAGACTTTCAGACTGCAGTATAACTGAGGAAGGATATGCTGCTCTGGCTTCAGCTCTGAGATCAAAGCCCTCACACCTGAGAGGGCTGGACCTCAGTGGGAATGATCCTGGAGACTCAGGAGTAAAGCTGCTCTCAGTTTTACTAGAGGATCCACACTGTGAACTGCAGAAACTCAGGTGAAGATGTTGTATAACGGTGTGCAGAACAGATATTTGTATTAAAAAAAGTAACACACCCAACCTTTACAGACAGAATTCTTGTCGCTCTCGTAACAGTATTCATGTTTGTTCAGTTATGTTATAATTTTGTCACAATTATGTCATGATATGAATTTAAACTACTCTCTGATATGTAAGTTGTATAATCAGTTCTTTAGCATTGAGTACAGTCCTCCCCCAACACACTTCTTTTATGGGTTAAGAAAATTCAACTTTATGGACAGTTTCATGTAATACCTCGACTTCAGTTCATCATCTTATCTACAATCAAAACCCACAAAACTTTCTACTGACTTTAAGTTACTAATGACTTGTGGCCAGAGTGCGAATTATGCAATGACAGTCGGGGAGGGGGGATCAACTTTTTCTCCAGGGCTGTATAGCATAGGGTATATAAATATTTCAACCCTCCCAATTTAGAAAACAGAGTGTACAGGTGTGACATTCAGTAGTCTTACTGGTGCTTTACTAGTTTTTAAAAGACACACCAAGTAATTCAGGAAAAGAATTACTGCAAAAATATATCCTCATAAAACAAACTCGTATTTAAACAACATACAAACTTCAACCAGAAACACTTTTCAAAGAAAAGCAAATACACATTATCAAGTGTGCTCAGCACACTACCAACACTGTTGCCTTTGCTGAACATATTTTGCTTCCTTGTATGTAAAGCAGTGGTTATATCTCTTTAAGTCTCTCAAATCATGTACTGGAAAACCTGTTCCTCCTGCAGGCCAGCTTTGACAAGCTCTTTGGTCATTTATTTATTAAAAGATTCGATCCATTAATTTATGATTTAAATTCCAATAGGTAATATTATTTGCTTAGAAATATATGCATAATACAAGGAATGAAATTAAGTGAGTAATTGTAATATGGTTACAAGAACTTACACTGTAATACTTCACATGACTTTGTTATGAAGAAAAATAATGAAATGACTGTAATGTATTACTTTGGACCCCAACACTAGTGAAAAAGTTTCAGTGATGGGCAACATAACAAAGACATGATGCAAGTGCTACATTTGTCCTCATCAGCTGTGTGTAACATTTACATGCAGAAGAGAATTAATGAAGGGAAAATGCCGTGTTGTCCTGTGTTATGAATGATTTATTCAAGAAATTGTATCCATTTCTTAGAATTTAGCATTGTTTTAGCAAATTGATTCTGTCTCTGGTATGTTTCAATATTGAACTGGCCCTGTTCTCTGTAGGCTGAAATGGACACTGTCCTGGACTATTGAGAAGGATAGTGGCAGTGGTGAGGTGTAAAATGGTCAGTGACATGAATATATTCTTCCTCTCTCTGCAGGCTGTTGAAAAGTCCTGTTGCAGAGGAAGCCTGTGCTGCTCTGACTTCAGCTCTAGGTAAAAACCCCTTACTGCTGACAGAACTGGATCTGAGTGAGAACAAACCAGTGAGCTTAGGAGTGAAGCAGCTCTCTGCTCTGCTGGAGGATCCACACTGCAGACTACAGAAACTGAGGTGAGAGATGTCTCTTAAAAATGCCATGAAAACAATATGATGAATCAGCTGCTTTATTTGTGAGTTTCACTTGAATAAAATACTGACATATGCTGTACTTTAGACTTCCCTCAGCTCCAGATTTAGGGTAAAAGTTAGTTGTGAAAACAAAGATGCTTGTCTGCATTTTCTCAGCCTGAACTCTACAACAAAGCCCTCACTCTCTTTGTACATGGTAAAGGGGAGTTCAAGTTTCAAGTTCACTGACATTATATCCTGCAGCATATTCACCACATATAAGTGTCTATGTGAGATGTTTGGTAATGTGTGTAGATGTCTACTGTATAGTAGCATTATCAAGTATGTTAGGTGTCCAAAGGGAATGGTTAGAGGCATAAAGTGTTGGCCATAGGTGTTGTACAGTTTATGACAGTTCTTCCTACAGGTATTAAGGCAGATGATTAGTCTCCAGGGTGTGGGTGTGAGGGTCTAATAGCTTCACAGCTCTGGGGTAGAGGCTGTTCCTCTAGATGGCAGGGGGACAGACAGATAGTGGCTGGGGTGTGTGGGGTCCCTGGTGATTTAGTCAATTTAGTCCTGAAGAAAAGCAGCACTTCAATATTTAGATGCTGTGTGTGAATTTTAAGAAAATTTTAAGAAAATTCAACTTTATGGACAGTTTCATGTAATACCTTGACTTCACCTTATCTTATTTCCCATCAAAACCCACAAAACCTTCTACTGACTTTAAGTTTATAATGACTTGTGGCCAGAGTGCGAATTATACAAGGACAATCGGGGAGGGGGGGTCAACTTTTTCTCCAGGGCTGTATAGCATAGGATATATAAATATTTCAACCCTCCCAACCTGTTGTTCTTTACCTCTTTTGGGGGGGAGGTCAAAGTCTTAATTGGGGGGCGGGGGGTGGCACATACCCCCCCCCCCCCCCCCTCGTAATTCGGTCCATGCCTGTGGTTTTCACTGAGCAGAAATGGTCGTCTCACTGACCACGTATTGGGACAATATCAGTTTTATTCATAACTGGACTTGCTTTTTTGGTGTTTGATATTGGAAAATGCTGAAAATATTGTTGCTTTTTGAATTTCAGGCTTAACAGTTGTAACCTAACAGAGAAAAGCTGTTCAGATCTAGTCCCAGTTCTCAGCTCAGACTCCTCCAGTCTGAGAGAGCTTGACCTGAGTACCAATAATCTGCAGGATTCAGGAGTGAAGGTGATCTCTGCTGGACTGGAGAATCCTCACTGTAAACTGGAGACACTGAGGTGAGTTCACATCTGCCAGACAGACCATTTCCCCCACATGGTACTTGGAGAGTCACTTAAAGGAAATTTGTAAAAGATGTTTTATTTTCAGTGGGTTTATATACATGTAGTTGTCACTATTTAATGAGAATGAAATATATCTGTTTTTATTAACAACTGACAGTTGCACTGACCTGTAAAGCATTGGGAGAAAATATCCATCATATTTGTAATCAGTGACTCAGCAACTATTTGTCCCAAATTGGATGAGGGCAAGTACAAGTTTGAGTGCCAGTGCAAGCTGAGTGCAAGTTTCCAGCTTTTATTTAACACAGGTACAGGAACACATAAACAAGGCCGGATTCAAATAGCACTTGGACTTATTTAGACTTACACAGGTACTTCGGATAACATGAAGCAAGACAAGACAAAGACTTCAGAGAGGAAACTAAGGAAAATATTGATATTTATACAAAGAGCAAACCAGGCTTGATTAATCAAAAACAGGTGTGCACAATGATTGAATAATTAACTGAATGAAGAAAGGAAAGCAAAGAAGTGACTACACAACGTGACTGAACAAAAAAAACTCTCAAAATGAGCAGTAGAGGGGGGCAATGAGGCAAGGTGTGACACTATTTAAAATTGTTTTACTTAATTAATATTGTATATATATATGTATATACATATATTTGTATGTATATACATATGTATGTATGTATGTATGTATGTATATACTCACACACACATACATACGTATGTGTACATACACTAGGGGTGTAACGTGAGAGAGAAAGTGCTTAAAGGCTAAACTTCTCTTGAAAAAAGTTTTGCATCCCCGTTGCCTCATACATGTGCAAGAGCACAAGATATCACCAGATCCATAGGAGTGTTTATCGCTAAGGACATGAGACCATTCTCGGTAGTGATCACCAAAGTATTTTGACTACTACTTAAGACACTAGAGCCCAAATACAACATCCTGTCATGCCCGTACTCTGGTCAGTCTGAATGCCAGCCTTGTCCAATGAAGTAAAAATCAAAGTGACAGAAATTCTGAAAAAAGTGCAGAGAGTTAGTTCATTAACTTGTGTCTAAATTTGAGCATTGTGTGTTGAGGTGCAATTTTTATTGTTTCATATTAATGCAATTTAGACAAACACATTCAATTTAATATTGTTTTATGATTACAGACGATTTATTTTTGTCTAGCTTTCAAAGAATTCCTCCTAGGGTGATCTGGGGGCATCTTCCTGTGGGAAAAAATCTTTTGAATTTCAACAGCTAAACACACTGTTTTCCAACAAATGGAGACAAAATGAAGAGCCTAGATGAAATAAGCCTTTTCTATAATCAAACAAAGTATTGACATCTGTGCATGGTGGAGACATATCATGCTAGTTGGATAACATGCCTCCCAAAGTATCTCACAGTTGACTGCACATACTTTTATAATGGCATGTAACCCCAGAGGGAATCACTCCCTTACCTTGAAAACATGAGTGCACTGTTTCTGAAAGGATAACTTTCCATACGTCAGTCATTTAAAAGAGGCTTTATTGTATGATTTCATGTGATTCATATGAAGCATAAAAAAACTGAACTCTACATATATGCTAGCAAAGGTGGTTTATATCTTGTTGGTCTCTCTCTTCTTGTCTTATACCCTCTTTATGAGCACTGTCTGTGTCTTGTTACTCTCTTCCTGTCTGTCTTTTAATCCTCATTTGTTGACCTCAGTGTCTTTTTTGTCTCTCTCCACTTTCTTGTTCTTGTCATTTTTGCTGTACTGTTACTGTCTGTAGTTAAGCTGTCTGTTTCTCTTCTCTTCTCTTCTCTTCTCTTCTCTTCTCTTCTCTTCTCTTCTCTTCTCTTCTCTTCTCTTCTCTTCTCCTCTCTTCTCTTCTCTTCTCTTCTGTTTTGCTCCTGTCTGTCTCAGTGCTCTTTTCTTTCATCCTGAATTGTTTGCCATGTTAATGTCCCAGTTTTGCTGGGAAATGTTGTGCTACAGTTAAAAATGTCTATGAGTTAAAATGACTTCTACATCAGATTTGTTTCTGTCTGTTGGAGGAAAAAATGTGTGTTTCTGTGTATGTGTGTGTGTAAAATCAGTTCTTACATTTAAATAAATACATTTATATACAAATAATACAAAAACTTTAATACAAAACTTTGATCTACAATCAAAATAATTGAAAACGCATTGTATATATATTCAGAAAAAAAAAACTTTGCTTCTCTCTCTAGACTTTCAGACTGCAGTATAACTGAGGAAGGATATGCTGCTCTGGCTTCAGCTCTGAGATCAAACCCCTCACACCTGAGAGAGCTGGACCTCAGTGGGAATGATCCTGGAGACTCAGGAGTGGAGCTACTCTCAGTTTTACTAGAGGATCCACACTGTAAACTGCAGAAACTCAGGTGAAGATGTTGTATAACGGTGTGCAGAACAGATATTTGTATTAAAAAAAGTAACACACCCAACCTTTACAGACAGAATTCTTGTCGCTCTCGTAACAGTATTCATGTTTGTTCAGTTATGTTATAATTTTGTCACAATTATGTCATGATATGAATTTAAACTACTCTCTGATATGTAAGTTGTATAATCAGTTCTTTAGCATTGAGTACAGTCCTCCCCCAACACACTTCTTTTATGGGTTAAGAAAATTCAACTTTATGAACAGTTTCATGTAATACCTCGACTTCAGTTCATCATCTTATCTACAATCAAAACCCACAAAACTTTCTACTGACTTTAAGTTACTAATGACTTGTGGCCAGTGTGCGAATTATGCAATGACAGTCAGGGAGGGGGGTCAACTTTTTCTCCAGGGCTATATAGCATAGGGTATATAAATATTTCAACCCTCCCAATTTAGAAAACAGAGTGTACAGGTGTGACATTCAGTAGTCTTACTGGTGCTTTACTAGTTTTTAAAAGACACACCAAGTAATTCAGGAAAAGAATTACTGCAAAAATATATCCTCATAAAACAAACTCGTATTTAAACAACATACAAACTTCAACCAGAAACACTTTTCAAAGAAAAGCAAATACACATTATCAAGTGTGCTCAGCACACTACCAACACTGTTGCCTTTGCTGAACATATTTTGCTTCCTTGTATGTAAAGCAGTGGTTATATCTCTTTAAGTCTCTCAAATCATGTACTGGAAAACCTGTTCCTCCTGCAGGCCAGCTTTGACAAGCTCTTTGGTCATTTATTTATTAAAAGATTCGATCCATTAATTTATGATTTAAATTCCAATAGGTAATATTATTTGCTTAGAAATATATGCATAATACAAGGAATGAAATTAAGTGAGTAATTGTAATATGGTTACAAGAACTTACACTGTAATACTTCACATGACTTTGTTATGAAGAAAAATAATGAAATGACTGTAATGTATTACTTTGGACCCCAACACTAGTGAAAAAGTTTCAGTGATGGGCAACATAACAAAGACATGATGCAAGTGCTACATTTGTCTTCATCAGCTGTGTGTAACATTTACACGCAGAAGAGAATTAATGAAGGGAAAATGCCGTGTTTTCTTGTGTTATGAATGATTTATTCAAGAAATTGTATCCATTTCTTAGAATTTAGCATTGTTTTAGCAAATTGATTCTGTCTCTGGTATGTTTCAATATTGAACCGGCCCTGTTCTCTGTAGGCTGAAATGGACACTGTCCTGGACTGTTGAGAAGGATAGTGGCAGTGGTGAGGTGTAAAATGGTCAGTGACATGAATATATTCTTCCTCTCTCTGCAGGCTGTTGAAAAGTCCTGTTGCAGAGGAAGCCTGTGCTGCTCTGACTTCAGCTCTAGGTAAAAACCCCTTACTGCTGACAGAACTGGATCTGAGTCATAATAAACCAGTGAGCTTAGGAGTGAAGCAGCTCTCTGCTCTGCTGGAGGATCCACACTGCAGACTACAGAAACTGAGGTGAGAGATGTCTCTTAAAAATGCCATGAAAACAATATGATGAATCAGCTGCTTCATTCGTGAGTTTCATTAATCTGTTGGATGTTTCACTTGAATAAAATACTGACATATACTGTACTGTAGTCTTCCTTCAGCTACAGATTTAGGGAAAGGTTATTTATGATAACAAAGATGTTTGTCTGCATTTCTCAGACTGACCTCTACAACAAAGCCCTTGCTCTCTTTCTACATGGTAAAGGGGAGTTCAAGTTTCAAGTACATGTCATTATATCCTGCAGCATATTCACTATTCACAGGGTAGTGCAGGGAATACAGTGCAGGTCAAACCATAGCAGCAGTACCATAGAGCAATATAAACAATTATATATAAGAAGTGTCTATGTGAGATGTTTGGAAATATGTGTAGATGTCTACTGTATAGTAGCAGTATCAAGTATATTAGGTGTCCAAAGGGAATGGTTAGAGGTATAAAGTGTTGACCATAGGTGTTGTACAGTTTATGACAGTTCTTCCTACAGGTATTAAGGCAGATGATTAGTCACCAGGGTGTGGGTGTGAGGGGTCTAATAGCTTCACAGCTCTGGGGTAGAGGCTGTTCCTCTAGATGACAGGGGGACAGACAGATAGTGACTGGGGTGTGTGGGGTCCCTGGTGATTAGGAAAGTTCTCCTCAGACGTCTCTTGTCATATATGTCCTTTATGGGAGGCAGAACAGTCCCAGTGATTTGGTTGTGCTGTTTTTACCACCTGTTGGAGAGGCTTTGATCAGTCACAGTGGAGTTGCTGTACCAGACTGTGGAGTACAGCACACAGCCCTATGGGGCACCAGTGTTCAGTGTGAGTGTGGTGGAGGTGTGGTCCCCCATCCTGACAGACTGGGATCTGTCAGTACAGAAGTCTGAGATCCAGTCGCATATAGAGTGAAGCAGAACAAGAGCTCTGAGTTTGCCAACCAGCTTCACTGAGATAATGATGTTGAAGGTCGAGCTGAAATCGATGAAGAGCATCCTCGCATATGCATTCCTGTTATCAAGGTGGGTTAGTGTGAGGTTGATGGCTGTGGAGATTGCATCCTCTGTAGACCAGTTTGCCCAGTGGATGAACTGGAACAGGTCTGGAAGTGTCTGGGATGCTGGCTTTGATATGAGCTATAACCAGCCGCTCAAAGCACTTCATTATTATGGGGATGAGTGTGACTGGGCAATAGTCATTCAGACATGTGACAGCAGACTTCTTTTGAACAGGGATGACTGTAGTTGTCTTGAAGCAGGTGGGTACAGTAGCCTGAGCCAGGGACTCATTGAGGATATCTGTGCAGACCTCAGCAAGTTGTTCAGTGCAGCACTCTAAGGGCATGACAGGGGATAACATCAGGTCCTGTTGTGGCTTTGCGTGTGTTTACCCTCCTCAGTTAGACTGTGGTCTCATTGACTGGTCTAATGGAAATAATCTCTGTTGACAGTAATGACATAATGAAGATATGACTGGTTTTTCAGATGAAGTTGTGTTACACTGGTCTGTCAGTTCTTCTTGTCTCTTCTCTCACTCTCTCCTCTCTGGACTTTCCTTGGCCTCTCCCCTCTTTCCTGGATTGGCTCTTTACATTCAGACAAAATTACTTATTGAAGTCAACAATAATCAATGTTTTAAAATAGCTCTGTTCTCATAAGAATTATTGCATCACAGAGTGACCTGCTGGATCTGTTTTTAATAATATACATGAGTGTACAGTGTAGGACCAAGTGGAATATGTATAGTTAGAAACACACATGTACATATACACACACGTGTTCAAACACTAACTCTCATTTGACACAGAGTGAAGGGTTGAGTAAAGGTGCTGCTTTTGTGTTCCTGGGAAAACAAGTGGATGATGTGACTAACAAGGATTTATCCCTAAAAAGCAAAAGATGTACAGACATTCATATTGTCACAAGTTTGTGGAATCTGTGGATAACAAGAATCCAAGAAGAAGCAGGAGAGAATGTTAAAAAGATCCCCAATGACCTGTTCAACCAGGTCTCACCTGACATAGCAGGTGAACTAGCCGACTCTGTGGACATCATCTCTAGATTTCTTCTAAAAACATCACCCATAGATTGGGTCCTCACTCAGGAGATACACAGTTTAACCACAGAATTACTGTGCAGTTTATTTCAGGAGTTTAGAGGGAAAAATTTAGAGGGAAACAAGAACATCAACTTTGTTCAAAGAAGATATAAAATTCAGAAAGAAAAGAAGATCAAGGTCTTCAAATCTCTCACATAGAGAGCTAAAGATGTCAGGATCAGACTGTGGCCTCTAGTGGAACAAGTGAGAAAGGATGTGAGAAAAAACAGGTTTCAGAGCCTTTTAAACCTGTACTGAAGGTAAAAGAGAATCAGGCTACATGTGAGCAATAAGCAAACAAAGGTGATAGCTTTATTCGTGACTTAATTTAGTTTGGAAAAACAAAATCCACACAAATCATGGTTTAATATTTTGGACTTTAAAACCCTTAACGCCACTTTTAAAACTGATTGATTTTAACGATTCATTAATTACCCTTGATCTACGTGGAACTTTATTCCAAATTTTTCAAAAACCGATGGCCTCAAATTCCTACTCTTGTGTAACAATGATATCAGTAAAAATGCAAATCAAATTACAGATGTTGTTGGCCTGGTCTCTTATGCTTAAACATACCACAAAGATACAACATCTGGAAAAAGGACATTCTATATAAAAGTAAATCTGTATTCTTTTAAAATTTAACTAAATAAAATATTATACTAACAGGTCAACTACTTGAAGCAAACGGAAGGTTGTACAGCTACTCAGATTTCCTGAAAAATATCAAATTCCAGTAACTTGAAGAATATGCAGTCCTATTTGATGCTGTGATGTCTGGGGTTATAATGTCACTGAGGGACATTCATTTCTTTTGGCCATTTGTTCATGCTTTTGATCTCTCTCATACTGAAGTGAGTGATTTGTACTTCTCAACAGTGCAGCTAAATAATAGATCAATTAGAGCTGTATTTCAGAAAGACATTATTACTGTTTCTTTTATAATCCAGCATTGGTGTGGTCTAGTGAAGACTGTGCACTGGAGAAGAGTTTGGGTCTTTCCTCTTGTCACAGACAGGGGGAAATTGTGGATGCATGAGCAGAAATCTCCTTGTTCCTCAGTTTATTAGAACAAAACAGGCTTAACAAAGAACTTACAGGCTTCAGATTGCTTGACACAGGATTCATAACACAGTGACGATGCAATTCCACACACTAAACAAGAGAAAACTAGGAGTATTTATACACAACAGAACAGGACTAGACTAACCAAAAACAGGTGTAGCTACTGATTCAATGACTAAGGTTAACTGAGGGAGCAGGAAGTGCATATGGAAATGTAACAAAATGTCCAGCAGAGGAGAAAGAGAGAACCAGGACCTGACACCTCTCAAGTATCTACTGAGTAACACAGTGAGAGGAGTTCCACTTCAATTAATCCACAAGCAAAGTCTGTCCAGCCAAATCTTTCCTTAAGAGATAGAAGTGGAATATTGCT
This sequence comes from Chanos chanos, assembly GCF_902362185.1. Classification (NCBI taxonomy): domain Eukaryota; kingdom Metazoa; phylum Chordata; class Actinopteri; order Gonorynchiformes; family Chanidae; genus Chanos; species Chanos chanos. The sequence goes on from NC_044510.1 coordinate 4,216,675, forward strand.
TCTGACTGCTCCTTTTGTGGGGATGCAGATGAAAAGGTTTCACACTTGTTTTGGAATTGTTCTTATGCAGTGACATTTTGATCAGACACTCTGTAATTTATTCGAACACATGGCATTTTTAATTTCTTTTGTAGTTTGAAAGATGCTTTCTTTGGTGTGTTTGATTATTAAAAGAAAAATATAAGGGAAGGTATTTTTTACTTGCCATGTACCATACCCATTAGAGCAGATTCAGGGGTTGTAAACCATTCTTTGCAGTGTTCAGAATTGAACTCAGTGAGTATATAGATACTATTATATTCTTTACTAACTCCAAAGCTGTGGGGACTATATTACTGTACTCAAGTTTTGTGAGCTTACAAAAGCAAACTTGGTGCTTGAATTCAGACTTTTATTTTGAAAGTCTTGTGTTTTTTTTTTCATCTATATATTTTCTATATATTGTATATAGTGAGTATATATCTATATATATTCTTCCCTCTGTACCCCTGAACTTTGTGTAGTGAGACTGTAGTATTGTGTGACTCAGTTAGATGTATTTTAATGAACAGCTTTGTTTTTCAGTATAGAAAAGAGGAAAATATATGTTTGATAACATAAGAGAGAGAATTAAACTGTCCAGTGGTTTGTCCTCTCAAGTGAATCAAAAAAGAGTCGTACCTTGTAGTGCAACATGGGAACTTTGTAAAACCTGTAAAACCATTTTTTCCTTCTCAAGGTAAACTGCTGGAAATTCATAACACTGTCAAGTGTCCAGAAAAATACTGGACATTGTTTATGACTGAAAAGGTGTAACTTTGGAGATATTTTGATTGATGCAATAAAAACTAACAGCTGAGGTCTGTGCTGACAACTCATGACTGTAACCAGTGTGTGCATGTGACGTTTGGAACCAGGCAGCTAGTGTGTATAACACAGAGAGATCTGTAAGAGAGATTTGAACATGCATATGTTGTGATGTGTATAAGTCCCAATGAGATGTAAAGACAGAAAAACACAGATCAACTGTGTGACTGTTGTAGGCTTTTATACAAATGAACTTTGTGATTGTAGTTGACTGTTAGGCCTGTGCATTTTAATAGTGTGATTGAAGTTGTAGGCTGTGATGATCAGTTCCAAGTCTGTGTAAGCCAATAGTGCAATGTGTGTGGTTGGAGTGAGAACCCTGTAAATTCTTTGTCTCCTCCCTGAAGTATGGAGAGACTTTGTAGAACAGTGTGAACCCAGTGATGTGAACAGGAAGAAATCAGCCAGACCAGAGACTCAGTTGAGCAGAGTTTATTCTAATTACGCACAAAGGATCAAACTAATGAACAAGTGTCCAAGTCAGTTCTCATCTGCAGCTCAAACAACAGAAGGACAAGGACACTCTGATTTTATACCCAAAGTGACAACACACACACATATTCAGATCAGGTTTCATTTAGTTTACACAAGTGTGTCAAGGTCCTAAAATGATGAGCTGAGCATTGTCTTCTCTTTGAGGTCATAATGTATTGTAGGCAGAGTGAATGTCATAGAGAAGATATGTCAACTTCCACAACACACCTTTGACCTCTGAGATATATTGAATATTTTCCTACATCAGCCCCAGTTTAGTGTCTCTATAGATGACTAAGTTTCAGTACTGTACTACTGACAAACTTTATAATGTTGTCAACATAAGACCACACACACCAACATAGTTTAGTTTATTTGGATATTTACAGACTTTGGAAACAGCTTCACATTCATTCAGAAATGGCAGACTGATCTGATCACTGAAAGAGTAACATGATGTTGTTTCTGTTTAGATAATTAACATCAAACAGACACAAAGTATTCAGCCTTTATCAGTGTATTCGTGTTTCTAGTGATATTACTGAGAAAACATTGTAAGAAATAATTAAACCATTTTAGTTCCTCAGTTGATCCACCTGGTTTCCACAGGGAAGTGGTTAAGATAACACTAGATGTCCAGTCTAATACAGAATCCACTCTGTGATATAGATGAAAAACAGCTTCAGACAGTTTGAATAAGACTCATATTACCAGTCAGGGTTTTCATGGAGTGATTTATCTCAAAGTAAAATAGGGAAACTAATCACACTCACATTGCGATGTTTAAAAACACTACTGATATCTTCATATAAAAATATAACCATTACAAAGACCACAGTCATCACTTCTCTCATTCATCCCAATTAGAGCTGATGTGGAACTATATCCAGGTAAGGTGGTGGCCAAATGACTCCATTTCAGAATAAAGAGACTCTATGACATTGTCCTGTTTACTGATACATGTCTATAGTCTAAGTGACCAGTGTCATTTATGATGAATCAGTCTCTGTGTGTGTGTGTCTCTTTTAGAACCCTTCCATTCAGTTAGAGTCAGTAAATTAACCTCTGTGTGTTTGTGTGTTTTGTAGCTCTGTAGTAATCACCTTGTGAAATATAATCATCCAGTACAACAGTCATCCCTGACACACACATACATATGTGTCTGTATTTGTATCTGTGAATTCTGGCTTGTTCACTTTTACACTGCATGCTCTGAGGTTTCCATGACAACCCAAAATGTCATAGTTTCTTTCTGATGGTCATTTCTTTCGCTCTCTCTCTCTCTCTCTCTCTGTAGTCTGTGTAACTGCAGTATAACAGAGGAAGGCTGTGCTGCTCTGGCTTCAGCTCTGAGATCAAACCCCTCACACCTGAGAGAGCTGAATCTGAGGAGCAATAAACCAGGAGACTCAGGAGTGAAGTGTCTGTCTGCTTTACTGAAGGATCCACAGTGTAAACTGGACAAACTGGAGTGAGTAAACATAACCCAGTATGATGTAGCAGAATGTAGCGAACAGAATTTTATAGCTATAGGAGAAAATGTTCTTTAAAGATTTACTGAGATTTTTACAGTGAGTTCCATACTGTCCAAAAACATGTTATGTTTGAACTTTAATCTCTTTACACACATTCTGATTACATACATACATACACACACACACACACACACACACACACACACACAAAACTATCAATAAATACCACTAAACCATAAAGCAAATTGTCATATTTAATGAATATTTGACTCTTGAAGAAGAGAAGACAAGAATATGATGTTTTTCTATTGCTGTTGTAATAACTCTTTGCTGAGAATGTCTCTAATGCCAGGTGAAGTCAAACTTTCAACTCTGTGTTGTTGGAGTGATGATGTCATAGGACTACGTTGTGATCTCACCTCAAAACTCCAGTGTCACTCCTCAGTTTGATTGTTGTGTGTGTTTGTGCGTGTGTGTGTGCCGGTGTGTGCATGCTGGTGTGTGCATGTGTTTGTAAAACAGAGATCAGTCATTTTTATTATCACTATCAATAATAATGTTCTCTGTAATGTTCCCTGTATAAACAGGTGAATCATTTCAGTGAGCCAATTAATATGAAGTAGCAACACACACTAAGAGACACACACACAAAATATAGATTCCATCCATATTAGATATTTGGAAAATGATATTTAATTATTGAGCACTCACTGGCCCTGTAAAATGTATTGGTGAGGATATCAGATGTAGTGTGTGGTGTGTTCATAAATGAAAATGCTGGTATGGAAGAGCTGTAGATGGTTGAGACAGATGTAATAAATAACAGTGTTGTTCTTCTCTTACAGATCAGTAGGTCTAACTAATAGATACAGCATTTAACACAAACAGATGTTATGTGTGATGATTGTTAGGATGGTAGTGTTAGAATAGGGAAAGACACTGACATACACATGAGATGCTGGAGGGTTCCGCCTACTTGGGTGTTGTGTCTCTTTAAGAAGGGATTTGGTGAGTTCTCACATGAGGTGTGAGCTTGAGAAATCTTTAAAGACTTTGCTGTGAACCGATGCGGCACCGTATTGGTTAATAGTGGTTGTCAGTATCATCTCCCTATTTCTCATCATTATTTCCCCACTGGGCAATATTGGAGTCTTTCTCACACCTGTCTGATTGCCATCACCATAACTGAACTGGAAAGATACTGTTTAGTCTCACCGAGCACCACACACGGACTCTTTGGCTTTTTCAGTGTGACACTGCATGCTGTGAGGTTTACATGACAACCCAAAAACCTTAGAATTTCTAACAGTCATCTCTTTCTTTCTTATACCCCTCCCCCTCCCTCTGTAGTCTGAATTACTGCAGTGTAACAGGGGAAGGCTGTGCTGCTCTTGTTTCAGCTCTGAGATCAAACCCCTCACACCTGAGAGAGCTGAATCTGAAAGGGAATAAACCAGGAGACTCAGGGGCGAAGTGTCTGTCTGCTTTCCTAAAGGATCCACAGTGTAAACTGGAGAAACTGGAGTGAGTAAACATTACCCAGTATGATGTAGCAAAATGTAATGAACAGAGTTTTATAGTCACGACAGGAGAGCTGGTTCTTTAAAGATTTACTGAGGTTTTTACAGTGAGTTCTATACTGTCCAATAACCTGTAATGTTTTTGAGCTCCACATTTTCATTCAACATACATACATAGGAGGGCTGCCAAGAGCGCTTGAAATGTTCCACAAGAGAGCTTGAATTTTTTTTTTAAAAAAAAGCTCATTTTTATTTATTTATTTTTGTGATATAGTACGTCAATGGCAATCATACAAAAACGCAAAATTATGTTAACGGGCTGGCTAGCTAATATTACTGGTTTAATCGTTTTCCGCTCTTTGTGTCTGAGCTGGTGTCACATCAGCATTGCCAGATATATGATAATTATTGTATTTGTAGGATAATTTTGCCCTCTGTACGTGTAACGAATCACCAATGGGAGGACGCAAGTGCAGAGTTGCAGGTTTAATATCCAAATAAGAGTATGAAAGATACAAGAAAGTAACAAACAAACAAAGTACTATAATAAGCAAAGGATTTACAGAACTGAATGAAGACCGCTATCAGGTAAGTACTAACGCTTAGAAAACACATAGACTAGTGTAGACTTCGCGGTGCGCAAAGGAAACAGAGGGGTTTAAGTAAGGGAGAGTGACTGTGTGCATGTAAGTGACGACAGGTGCAGGTGATGAGTGAATAGACCGGTGATTAGAAAACCGGCGACGCTGATGGCCGAATGGCTGAAGTCGGCGGGGGAGGAGACGAGCTCGTTACAGTACGATGTATGATAATGTTCGATTCGATCATTTAGTGACACTTAGCATTAGTAGTTGTAATCAGTCTGTGCTATCTCATTTTAATTCATTGCCCAACACAATCAGGACAGTGAAATATGGATCCTACATCTGTGTTTATTACATCTCTTCCCACATTACATCTGCCCAGCCAATCATGCTTGTTGTGATGATGAACATGACTCACGATTCACATTCATCACCATGCTGTCATTAACTTAACCATTAATCAAATCCTCTTTATAAATCAGAAATGTTAGGTATTTTATATTGAATATAATAACTTACAGGCCAGTACTATATTTACCCAGTGTAATACAGTTATTGTTATAATATTCCAAGTTAAATGAACTGGTCAAATGAGCAGCGGGTGGTGAGAGAACGACACTGAAGAGAGTTTGCTGGAGAGAGAGTTTACTGCTGCATTTGATCTCTTGGTTATGACTCACATACGATCATTTTCCTCAAAATACAATCATTTTAAGCCTCTGATACGATACTTTAACATTCCCCGTCTGGCAACGCTGTGTCAGGTTCATGTGCCCTATAGTGGATGTTAACTGCATTTTGATGCAAGCAGTGATGCCAACTTAGCAAATTTGTTGCTAGATTTAGATTTCAGACTACCCTGGCGATTTTTTTTTTCCAAAAAGTCACTTAACAACTAATTTAGCTACTTTTAAAATTTATTTGGAACTTTTAGCAACTTTTGAAAAGTGTCTCAAATGCTAAAATGCCTGCATTTTCCCTCTAAATGACACAAAAATGATTTTCTCTGTCACATACTCAGATCAATAGCCAGGAACAGGCAGCAGCAACTATTGTTGACTGACTGCAGCAGCAGTAGCATGTGTTTGATAAGACGCAATTTTTTTGGTCCTATCATTTAAACACATTCAGTTCAGAGTACAGTTGCTTGGTTAGGAAGTCACAGTTTAAAAAAAAAAAAAAAGACGAATTTAGAATTTCCTCCACAAAGTAGCATTAACAATCTGAAAAGGGTTAGGCCTTCAGTAACATTACTACATAGTAGCACACTCACTGCAGACGAAAAGGTTTTCAACATTTGATTTAAAGACATGTATATTTCTAAACTAACAAATTTCAAATCATTTTTTGCTGAGATGGCCAGTCAGTTTGAGTAACATCATTGTGTATTCTACATAATGACACAGTTTTCCGTCATTACGTAATGACATCACACAATGACATCACTACGTCATTTAGCAACTTTTAGCAACAAATCGACCTGCCAGGAGCAACTTCCCCTGAAAATTAGTTGGTAACACTGGATGTAAGCACAGTCAGACTTAAGGTTAGGTTACAGTCCTCTCCTCTGGAAAAAGCAGCAAAAAAGTAATGTCACCAAAAAGGACATATCCTTCTGTCTATTGAACTTATTTGCTTTTAATTGTAGTTGACTTTTGTTCTTACAACAGAGTATTAGGGCCACAAGTTGTAATTTTAGGCTACATGTTATTTTAAAGGGGAAATATCAGAAGAGAAGTCTGCCACCTGCATTAAAATGAGGAACAAAACTGTAAATTTGTGTTTGCTCAACAATCAAAACCACATGTATCAGTGGTTTAATGATGAGATGATGAAGTAAAGTTACCTGTTGACTGATGTGTGTGACACGGCATGACACCTGAGAGAAACAGCAGTTACCAGAAGCAGGATCAGGCTGCCACTGACTGTCCTCTCACCCGTTTTGTTGGTCACTGGTAATATATTTTCCTAAAAATTATGGGTGTCACACTGGTGGAGTGATGCAGGGCCCAAGTGCAAGACACAGGTTGTAGTGAAAAGAAAGGAGAACTTCACTTGCAAACTGAAGATGAAAATACAGGTGCAAAACAGGAACAAAAAATGATTACAAAAGGGTGCAGCAAAACAGTGTGCATAAACAAAAACAACAATACACAAAGGACAAGGCAAACACAAGGGCTTAAATACAAGAGGAAAACTAAACAGGGCCAACATGATTGGATGAAATTAACAAGGCAGGAACGAGGTTAATAAATACAACAAACAGGATCAGGTCAAGGGCAAAAGAGCACAAAGACATGTCAAACTAAAAGTCCAAATATGAGGTGCAGGCTGTGACAATGGTTTTTTTTTAATTGACATTTTAGTTTTATTCTCATAATATTATGAATTTTCTGAATATTTTTCCCTCAATGTGGCCCTAATACTCTGTCATATGTTCTGCACTTTTGCACATCGCAAATCTTTTAAACCAAATCTTTTATACCAAAAGCAATTAAAGTGGTTAAACTTGTTTACAGTAAATGCATTGTCCACTGATTTATTTGGGTACTTTTCAGTACACCGTGTTCAGTTTGCCACTTGGTGCTGTATCACTTTGAATATTAAAAGGCAAATTAACACCAGACCACTCTTGTGAGTTTGCTACCTTTTAGGATTAGAAACCATGGAAGGGTAAAACATGCCAGGCTAACATTGTTATGATGTAAGCAACACAGCTACAACTAATAAAACTGATACTGTAAATCTAACACACCCATTAGGTGTGCAAATGATCAAGCATTGACAATAATCTATAGTATTAGTGACGCCAAGGCAATGGGGGGCCCCCAAATCAAATTGTGCTTAGGGCCCCATAAAGGTTTGGGCTGGCCCTGATGAAAATACTGGTATGGAAGAGCTGTAGGTGGTTGAGACAGATGAAATAAATAACAGTGTTCACTGTGTGAAAAGAGGTGTATCCGAAGTGGAATACTGTTGTATATTCCCGGATAGTCCACAGATTATCGGCTGTATCCGGCAGTTTGCAGCTCTGTTACGCGGCGTGGAATACTCCTGAATACATACCAGGTTTGGGGGTCTGCCTAGAGCCCTTAGTTGCCATGGTGAATAATCCCTTGGGGGTGCTTGCAAGGGAACATTTGCACTTCACACCTTGGGCCACCAGGTATCCTGCAATTGGTAAAAAGTCTTACTTTGGATTGGTGGAGCAATGTCTTGCCCCTCCTCTAAAACCCTTCCCCATTGGTCCATTGGACATGATTTCATATGGTTTATATTATTAATATTATTATTGTTATTATTATTATTATTTTTGGTGGTGATGTTGTTTTATGTTCATAGGTAGATTGTATAGATAGTCTGGCAAATAAAAATGAATTACACGAATTTTATTATAAATAAAGAAAATACAGTATAATATAAATTATAAGGCATATAAATTGACAATTATATATATATATATATATACACACACACACACACGTATCTATCTATCTATCTATCTATCTATCTATCTATCTATCTATATATAGATAGATAGATATTTTAATGTACAACATATAACAGAATAGAATACATTAGAAAAGAATATACTCTAATATAGTATATAATATAAATGCTTTTTGGGAGCATAAATGAAACTCTAAATGTTGAGCATTCCCAAGAACAACCTAGCTTCCATGGTCTCCATTGTGAATCTATCCGCACCAACTTGTGCATGGTGATTCACAACATGTTTTTGGTCTTTGTCCAGTCTATTCTGTAGCACCCCACACAGTGCAGACAACTCTGTGCTAGGCGGGAGGACCCACGCTGGCCTTCCATCCAAGATGGCGTCCTCCTCTTCAGAAATTATATCTACTGATGCAGTCCTCCATATGGCAGCCTCTTCCTTAGTTTAAACACACACACACGCATACATATGAGTGTGTGTGTGTGTGTGTGTGTGTGTGTGTGTGTGTCTGTGTGTGTGTGTGTGTGTGCGCGTATGTATATATGTATTATACACACACACACACACACACACACACAGACACATTTATATATACTAGGGGTGTAATGATTCATAGTAACATGATACGTCACGGTGCAAATATGTGACGTTATGTGTCGTATAACTTCACGGACGGTTCACGATGTGTAATTTGGATAGTTTTTGTCGTCAGCCCTAGTTGCATTTTTGTATTATTATCATCACTAATCTTACATTTTATTTCAAATGTTTAGACATACAAATACATACAAACACCAAATATAACAAACATCTTCGATACATTTGAGCATATTATTTGACACATTTGGAAGCTAGAATCATCTTATTTAAAATCCAAACCCACAAAACTTTCTGATAACTTTAAGTTTATATTGACTTGTGGCTTTCACTGATCATGCAGAAATGGTCCTCTCACTGATCATGTATTGGAATAATATTGGTTTTATTCATAACTGGACTTGCTTTTGTTTGTGTCTGATGTTGGAAAATACTGAAAATATTGTTGTTATTTGAATTTTAGGCTTAATATTTGTAACCTCACAGAGAAAAGCTGTTCAGATCTAGTCCCAGTTCTCAACTCAGACTCCTCCAGTCTGAGAGAGCTGGACCTGAGTAACAATAATCTGCAGGATTCAGGAGTGAAGGTGATCTCTGCTGGACTGGAGAATCCTCACTGTAAACTGGAGACACTGAGGTGAGTTCACATCTGCCAGACAGACCATTTCCCCCACATGGTACATGGAGAATCATTTAAAGGAAATCTGTAAAAGATGTTTTTGTCTGTTTTTTGTCTGTTGTATTTTACTATTTCTGAGATGTGTGGGATTCTGTTTTATTTTCACTGAATGTTCTTATTAACAACTGACTGTTGCACTGGCCTGTAAAGCATTGGGAGAAAATCCATCATATTTGTAATCAGTTACTCAGCAACTATTTGTTACAAATTGGATGAGGGCAAGTACAAGTTTGAGTGCCAGTGCAAGCTGAGTGCAAGTTTCCAGCTTTTATTTAACACAGGTACAGGAACACATAAACAAGGCAGGATTCAAAATAGCACTTGGACTTTCTCAGACTTTCTCAGGTACTTCAGATAACATCAGGAAAGACAAGACAAAGGCTGTGTCTGAAATGGCATACTACATACTACTCGTATAATGATCTTGACATAAAAGTAGTAAGTGGTATGCAATAACCGAAAAATAAAAATTTTGCAGTACTCGACAGTTATCCGAATGATATACTACTGTGACGAAAATTTGCTGTAGACAACCAGAGCTCACTTCATCAGGTACTGCATCCCATGATGCAACACAGTGATTTCATAATCACATAATGTAGATATGACTGGTTTTTCAGATGAAGTTGTGTTACACTGGTCTTTCAGCTCTTCTTGTCTCTTCTCTCACTCTCTCCTCCCTGGACTTTCCTTGGCCTCTCCCCAAGTATGAATAATAATGTTCACTGACTGCTGTATAAACATGTGAATCATTTCAGTGAGCCATAAAAATGAAACAGTGACAAACAGACAGACACACACACACACGCACACACACATACACACACATACATACACATTGTTTATCACTGAAAACGTGTAAAGCTTGGAGATATTTTGATTAGAGCAAGACGAACTAACACCTGAGGCCTGTGCTGACAACTCATGACTGTAACCAGTGTGTGCTTGTGATGTTTGGAACCAGGCAGCTTGTGTGTATAATACAGAGAGATCTGTAAGAGAGATTTGAACATGCATATGTTGTGATGTGCATAAGTCCCAATGAGATATAAAGACAGCAAAACATAGATCAACTGTGTGACTGTTGTAGGCTTTTATACAAATGAACTTTGTGATTGTAGTTGACTGTTAGGCCTGTGCATTTTAATAGTGTGATTGCAGTTGTAGGCTGTGATGATCAGTTCCAAGTCTGTGTAAGCCAATAGTGCAATGTGTGTGGTTGGAGTGAGAACCCTGTAAATTCTTTGTCTCCTCCCTGTAGTATGGAGAGACTTTGTAGAACCGTGTGAACCCAGTGATGTGAAAAGGAAGAAATCAGCCAGACCAGAGACTCAGTTGAGCAGAGTTTATTCTAAATACACAAAAAGGATCAAACTAATGAGCAAGTGTCCAAGTCAGTTCTCACCTACAGCTCAAACAACAGAAAGACAAGGACACTCTGATTTTATACCCAAGATGACAACACACACACATTCAGATCAGGTTTCATTTAGTTTACACAAGTGTGTCAAGGTCCTAAAATGATGAACTGAGCATTGTCTTCTCTTTGAGGTCATAATGTATTGTAGGCAGAGTGAATGTCATAGAGAAGATATGTCAACTTCCACAACACACCTTTGACCTCTTCCGAATGACATTCCTCAAATATGTATAAGACAGACAAAAGGGAGGTATGGAAAACAGGGCCAGGTCTCTGAGATATATTGAATATTTTCATACATCAGCCCCAGTTTAGTGTCTGTAAAGGTGACTAAGTTTCAGTACTGTACTACTGACAAACTTTACAATGTTGTCAACATAAGACCACACACACCAACATAATTTAGTTTATTTATTTGGATATTTACAGACTTTAGAAATAGTTTCACATTCATTCAGAAATGGCAGAATAATCTGATCACTGAAAGAGTAACATGATGTTGTTTCTGTTTAGATAATTAACAAACATCAAACAGACACAAAGTATTCAGCTCTGTATTCAGTCTTTATCAGTTTACTTGTGTTTCTAGTGAAATTACTGAGAAAACATTGTAAGAAATAATTAAACAATTTTAGATCCTCAGTTGGTCCACCTGGTTTCCATAGGGAAGTGGTTAAGATAACACTAGATGTCCAGTCTAATACAAAATCCACTCTGTGATCTAGATGAAAAACAGCTTCAGACAGTTTAAATAAGACTCATATTATCAGTCAGGCTTTTCATGGAGTGATTTATATGATAAAGTACTGACTACTGATTACTGATATCTTCATATAAAAATATAACCATTATAAAGACCACAGTCATCACTTCTCTCATTCATTCCAGTTAGAGCTGATGTGGAACTATATCCAGGTAAGGTGGTGACCAAATGACTCCATTTCAGAACAAAGATACTCTATGACATTGTCCTGTTTACTGATACATGTCTATAGTCTAACTCACCAGTGTCATTTATGATAAATCTGTCTGTGTGTGTCTCTTTTAGTACCCTTCCATTCAGTGAGAGTCAGTAAATTAGTCTCTGTGTGTTTGTGTGTTTGTGGCTCTGTAGTAATCACCTTGTGAAATATAATCATCCAGGACAACAGTCATCCCTGACACACACATACATATGTGTCTGTATTTGTATCTGTGAATTCTGGCTTGTTCACTTTTCCACTGCATGCTCTGAGGTTTCCATGACAACCCAAAACACTACAGTTTCGTTCTCATGATCATTTCCCTCTCTCTGTCTCTCTCTCTCTCTCTCTCTCTCTCTCTCTCTCTCTCTCTGTCTCTCTCTCTCTCTCTCTCTGTAGTCTGTATAACTGCAGTATAACAGACAAAGGCTGCGCTGCTCTGACTTCAGCTCTGAGATCAAACCCCTCACACCTGAGAGAACTGGATCTGAGTTGGAATAAACCAGGAGACTCAGGAGTGAAGTGTCTGTCTGCTTTACTGGAGGATCCACAGTGTAAACTGGAGAAACTGATGTGAGTAATCATAACCCAGTATGATGTAGCAGAATGTAGTGAACAGAATTTTATAGTCACTATAGGAGAACAGGTTCTTTAAAGATTTACTGGGATTTTTACAGTGAGTTCCATATTGTCCAATAACCTGTAATGTTTTTGAACTCCAATCTCTTTACATACATTCTGATTACAAACACACACACACACACACACACACACACACACACACACACACACACACAAGCTATCAATAAGTACCATACACCATAATGATTATATACCACTAAACCATAAACCAATTTGTCATATTTAATGAATATTTGACTCTTGAAGAAGAGAAGACAAGAATATATGACTCTTGACGTTTTTCTATCGCTGTTGTGAAAACTCTTTGTTGAGAATGTCTCTAATGCTAAGTGAAGTCAAACTTTTCAACTCTATGTTGTTGGAGTGATGATATCATAGGACTACAGTGTGATCTCACCTCAGAAACACAAGTGTCACTCCTCAGTTTGATTGTTGATTGTGTGTGTGTGTGTGTGTGTGTGTGTGTCCGCGCGCGCGCGCGCGTGTGTGTGTGTTTGTGCGTGTGTGTGCATATGTAAAACAGAGATCAGTCATTTTTAGCATCACTTTCAATAATAATGCTCTCTGTAATGTTCCCTGTATAAACAGATGAGTCATTTCAGTGAGCCAACTAAAATGAAGTAGCAACACGCACACACACACACACACACACACACACACACACACACACACACACACACAGACACACACAAAATGTAGATTCCATCCATATTAGATATTTGAAAAATGATATGTGATTATTAACCACTCTCTGGTCCTGTAAAATGTATTGGTGGTGATATGAGATGAAGTGTGTGGTGTGTTCATAAATGAAAATGCTGGTATGGAAGAGCTGTAGATGGTTCAGACAGATGCAATAAATAACAGTGTTGTTCTTCTCTTACAGATTAGTAGGTCTAACTAACAGATACAGTATTTAACACAAACAGATGTTATGTGTGATGAGTGTTAGGATGGTAGTGGTAGAATAAGGAAAGACACTGACATACAGGGGTTGAACAAAATAATGGAAACACCTTGTTAAATAATGTACAGTTTTATTATTTAATATCAAGTTGGTCCTCCTTTGGCAGCAATGAATGCTCAAATACGTCAATCAATATATTCATGCAACTTTTGGACAGTGGTTAAGGGGATTGTGATCCATTCCTGAAGTAAAACCTGTTCCAGCTCTTTCAGAGATGATGATGGAGGGAAGTAGCTCCTCACTTGCTGCTCTAAAATATCCCAGAGATTTTCAGTGATGTTCAGATGTGGTGCTTTTAGGGGCCAATCAAAGTGTTCAGATTCACTGTTGTGCTCTTTGTGCCAGTCTTTAGCAGTGTGAGGTGGCACATTATGGTCTTGAAAGATGGCGTAAGAGTGGTAAGAGTGTTTGGACCACTGGGTGAATTTGGTCACCCAAAATTGACAAATAGTCTTTAGAGCTAACCCTACCATGCAGTGCTAACACAGGACCAAGAGAATTCCATGATATTAGAGGCTCAAACCATCACAGAACTGCCTCCATGCTTAATGGTTGGGGTCAGGCAATCGAAATCAAGGGCTTCTTTTGGTTTCCTCCATACATAAATTTGTCCTGAACAAGGAAAAAGCGAAAAGGATGATTCGTCAGAGAAGATGACATTCTTCCACTGGTCCATTGTCCACTTCTGATGGTCTTTGCACCATTTTAGGTGTTTTCAAACATTGATGGGGGAGGGAAAAGGTTTGGCAATGGCAGCCCTTCCATGGTGTCCAGCTGCATTGAGCTCTCCACAAACTGTTTTGGTTGATACTGGGTTAGCAAGATGTCGGTTTAGCTCTGCAGTCACTTTAGTAGCTGTGGTTCTGTGATTTTTTTGACACAATGCGTTTTAGTTCTCTGCGGTCACGTTCACAAAGCTTTGGCTTCTGTCCAGAGTTACGCTTCCCAAATTTACAAAATAAATTGGATGAATTCCACAAGTCTAAAGCCAGAGGAGCTTTCATCTGATGAAGGATATCATGCCAATGGTGTAGATAAATTGTAATTATTGGCTTACTGTGAATATTAGACTGAATTCTAATATCACTGAGCTATAACCATAAGCTTATTTGAGAATCTGAAACCAGCTAAGTTACAGTGATTCTGAAAAACTCTATTTATGGCTCAGCGCTCTGAGCACTGAACTAAGCAATTATTTAAAACAACTCTTCATTAGCGTTTACATACCTTAAATTATAACATTAATGTAGCAAGTACAGTAATACTCTTGGAATTTAATTCTCTTAATTCAAAGAGACGTGAAGGCAGGGAGTGTGTTTTTGTGTTTGTGTGCGTGTACGTGCGTGTGCGTGTGTGTGTGAGTGTGTGTGTGTGTGTGTGTGTGTGTGTGTGTGTGTGTATTTGTACTTGTGAAGTTTTTGCTTGTTCACTTTAACACTGCATGCTGTGAATTTTACTTGACAAGCAAAAACCTTAGAATTTCTAACAATCATCTCTTTCTCCCTCCTATCCCCCTCCCCCCTCTCTGTAGTCTGTATAACTGCAATATAACTGAGGAAGGCTGTGCTGCTCTGGCTTCAGCTCTGAGATCAAACCCCTCACACCTGAGAGAACTGGATCTGAGTTGGAATAAACCAGGAGACTCAGGAGTGAAGTGTCTGTCTGCTTTACTGAAGGATCCACAGTGTAAACTGGAGAAACTGGAGTGAGTAAACATAATCCAGTATGATGTAGCAGAATGTAGTGAACAGTTTTATAGTCAGTACAGGAGAAAATGTTCTTCAAATATTGAAGTTTGTAGTATGTTCATTAATGAAAATACTGGTATGGAAGAACTGTAGATGGTTGAGACAGATGTAATAAATAACAGTGTTGTTCTTCTCTTACAGATTAGCAGGTCTAACTAATAGATACAGCTGTCGCTGCCCGATTTTGGGCACTATACGATTTGTGGCAGAAGTAAAAATGTTCGAAGTCCGATCTGTTGTTAATAATCATTATTTTTGCTGATCCATCATATTTCCGGATATTCTAGTTAACTAGACATCAAATTGTAAATAGTATTTTTAGTAATAGTAAAGTAATAGCAATAGTAAAGTAGTAAACAGTTAATATAAATATAGCTTTGTATTTATGATAACTGTCCTTTCTTATGACAAACTGAGATTTTAATGATAAGTCAAACAAACAAAAGAAGCTCAACACAGACAGGTTTAACAGGAGGCTAGAACGAAGTTCAAACGGGTAACAGAGAATCTAGGGACTTTAGAACACGAAACACTAGACGGCTCAGTAGACACGGGGAAAGTGTAGACTTCGCCCTGACTGATTCGGCGGAAGGGTTTAAATAGGGAGATGTGTAATCGGACTAAAGTGAGGGCGGGTGTGCGGGATGAGTGATCAGGCCGGTGATTAGTAGACCGGCGACGCTGAGCGTGGAGTGGCTGAGACTGGCGAGGGAGGAGGCGAGGTTGTTACAGTTACAATGAATATACGCTGAAAGTGACTTAAGTTTCATTTGTTTATTTAATTGAGATAAAAGAGCACAATGTACATATGTAATATAAAAAATAACACATGAAATATACAAAGTGGATATGAACAATGACATCTGACTGCTTGGATCACAGAGAATTCATCACCCTCCATACGTCGTTACTTATTTTCTTATTTTATATTATCTTATTTTCTTACTTATTATCTCATTTTCTAGCCCTATGAGATTGTCACTGCCCGATTTTGGGCGCTTCTGGTGTCATAAAAACACAGTGTCGTAGTGCAAATCAATTAGTGACATAAACTATTCTTACTGCACATGCGTGTTACAGGCCGGACTCCTGGACTTTCGTTCTTCCGCCGCAAAATGGGTAGCGCCCAAAATCGGGCAGCGACATTAGCATTTAACACAGATGTTATGTGTAATAATATTGTTTTTGCTATTACAGCTTTGACAGATCAAAGCAACTCATTTCCACAGTCCGTTCTCCAGTTCTCAAGATAGTTATAAATAATATATTAGACAGGTGGCCACCAAAAAGATCAGTGTCTCAAAACTTTAAAACGTTATGGATAAATTTGATTTAGGTGATATTTGGAAGGAAAAGTTTCCAGATGATAAGCAATATATGTGGTGTAATGAGGACTGCTCAAGATTAAATTCTAACATTAATGTAGTAAGTACAGTAATACTCTTGGAATTCAATTCTCCTTGATAACTAAGTTCCTAGATCATCACATTCAGTAAACTAATGAATGATTTATTACATACTGAAAGAGTAGGATGCAAATGTACTCAAAGAGATGTGAAAGCAGGGAATGTGTTTTTGTGTGTGTGTGTGTGTGTTTGTGTGTGTGTATTTACCTGCGAATTCTTGGCTTGTTCACTTTAACACTGCATGCTGTGAAGTTTACTTGACAAGCAAAAACCTTAGAATTTCTAAAAATCATCTCTTTCTCCCTCCTATCCCCCTCCCCCCTCTCTGTAGTCTGTGTGACTGCAGTATAACAGAGGAAGACTGTGCTGCTCTGGCTTCAGCTCTGAGATCAAACCCCTCACACCTGAGAGACCTGAATCTGAGTTGGAATAAACCAGGAGACTCTGGAGTGAAGTGTCTGTCTGCTTTACTGGAGGAACCACAGTGTAAACTGGAGAAACTGGAGTGAGTAAACATAACCCAGTATGATGTATCAGAAGGTTGTGAACAGAATTTTATAGTCACTACAGGAAGACAGGTTCTTTAAAGATTTACTGAGATTTTTATAGTGAGTTCCATTCTGTCCAGTAACCTCTAATGTTTTTGAACTCCAATCTCTTTACACACGCACGCACACATACACACACAAAACTATCAATAAATACCGTCCACCATAGTGATTATATACCACTAGACCATACACAAAGCTGTCATATTTAATGAACATTTGACTCTTGAAGAAGGGAAGACAAGCACAAGACTCTTGAAGTTTTTCTTTTGCTGTTGTAATAACTCTTTGCTGAGAATGTCTCTAAGGCCAAGTGAAGTCAAACTTTCGTGTGAGGTTTGACAGGCCAAGACCCAATTGCAGACCCAGTAGAGAGGGAAAAAAAAAAATCAGGTTTATTAGAAAAATCAAGAGATGTCAGAAACAAAGTCCAGTCCAAAATCCACAGAGCAAAGAAATCCAATACGTAAGGCAAAAGGTTGGTCAGAACTAAATCAATCGAGGTCAAAGCCAGTAATCCACAGGGCAACGAATCCAAATCGGCAGGCAAAGACGGTCAAACATCACAAAGCCAGGCACAGGTAATAACGGTCACAATCTGACAAGGAACAGGCACAAACACAGGACTTAAATGCACAGGACAATAAACAGCAGAGACAGACTATTGGATGAAACAAACCAGGTAATAACAGGGATCAGGTGGGGGGCGGGGGCAGGAGTACACAAGAACAAACAGAAGGACATGGCAATACCAAAACAAACAAAAGCACAAGGCATGAAATACACAGAATGGCCAGCAGGGCGGCCAAATTCCCCAGTCCTGGCAGAAGTACTGACATTTCGACTGTATTGTCAGAGTGATGATGTCATAGGACAACACTGTGATCTCACCCTAGAAATACAAGTGTCACTCCTCAGTTTGATTGTTGTGCGTGTGTGTTTGTGTGTGTGTGTGTGAAACAGATATCAGTCATTTTCAGCATCACTATCAATAACAGTGTTAGCTGTAATGTTCAAACAGTTGAATTACAAACACAAACACACACACATAAACAATATGTTCACAGATTCCATCCATATTAGATATTTGGAAAATGATATGTGATTATTAACCACTCACTGGTTCTGTAAAATGTACTGGTGAAGATATCAGATGAAGTGTGTGGTATGTTCATAAATGAAAATGCTGGTATGGAAGAGCTGTAGATGTTGAGACAGATGTAATAAATAACAGTGTTGTTCTTTTCTTTCAGATTAGTAGGTCTAACTAACAGATGCAATATTTAACACAGATGTTATGTGTGATGATTGTTATGATGGTAGTGGTAGAATAGGGAAAGACACTGACATACACATGAGATGCTGGAGGGTGCTGCCTACATGGGTGTTGTGTCTCTTTAAGAAGGGGTTTGGTGAACTCTCGTGAGAGGGGTGAGCCTTAGAACTCTTTAAGAGTTTGCTGTGAAGTGATGCGGCACCATATTGGTTAACAGCGGTTGTCAGTATCATCTCCCTATTTCTCATCATTATTTCCCCACTGGGCAATATTGGAGTCTTTTGCCTTTCTCACACCTGTCAGATTGCCATCACCATAACTGAACTGGAAAGATACTGTTTAGTCTCACCGAGCACGACACACGGACATCACAGTGAACTGAACCATCCTTCTGGAGACACCACCCACATTTCCCCCAGGTTTGGCCGTGCAGTCCTCCAATCATCTCCCTAGTTATATACTCACACACATAGACAGACACACTTACATGTTATACACCACACGTAAGGTGGCGTTAGGTTAGGGTTTGGTTGAATAACTGCTAGTTGAGTATGTGGCATTCTTTCTCCTAATATCATGCTGTTTTTCTACTTCAGATTTGACTTTCTTAATCCAATGTTCCATCAGAAATGAATTCATCTCCACAGTCTTTTCTCCAGTTCTCCAGTAAATATAGCAAGCACAGTAATACTTTTCGACTTCAATTTTCATAGATAACTAAGTTCAGTATCTAGGAAATGATTTATCACACACTCAAAGAGTAGTGGTGAGACCGGGCTGATTCTTTCCATAGACGAGCAGGACAGAAAGGACAGACTACATTATGACAGACAGACACACGGAGCTGTGCTCTAGATCAGTGGTTCTCCATCCTGCTCCTGGGGGACCCCTGATCTGCACACCTGATTAGTGTGATTAACATGCTCTTGATTAAATCAGGTGTGCTCAGGCAATCTAAAGTACCACTGATGAGTTCAGTCAGGTAGGTAGAACAGGGAAAGATGGAAAACGTGCAGGGCAGCACAGCAGAGATACCTCTGACACACGTGTGTGTGTGTGTGTGTGTGTGTGTGTGTATGTGTGTGTGTGTGTGTTTGTACCTGTGAATCTTTGGCTTCTTCAGTGTAACACTACATGCCATGAGGTTTACATGACAACCCAAAAACCTTAGAATTTCTAACAATCATCTCTTTCTCCTTCCTACCCCCCCCCCCCCTTCTCTGTAGTCTGTGTGACTGCAGTGTAACAGAGAAAGGCTGTGCTGCTCTGGCTTCAGCTCTGAGATCAAACCCCTCACACCTGAGAGACCTGAATCTGAGTGGGAATAAACCAGGAGACTCAGGAGTGAAGTGTCTGTCTGCTTTACTGGAGGATTCACAGTGTAAACTGGAGAAACTGGAGTGAGTAAACATAACCCAATATGATGTAGTGGAAGAATTTTATAGTCACTACAGGAGAACAGGTTCTTTAAAGATTTACTGAGATTTTTACAGTGAGTTCTTTACTGTCCAATAACCTTTAATATTTTTAAACTCCACATTTTCATTCAGCACACACACACACACACACACACACACACACACGGCAGAAATGACTCACTGAAATGATTCATCTGTTCATACAGACAAAGATGCAATCATACACTAACAATATGTACATGTTCATAATTAGATAAACCAGGAACTGTTGTTTGGAATATTTGGAAAATGATATCTAAGATGTCAGATGAAGTGTGTGGTCTTTCCATGAATGAAAATCAGGCGGCCCGACATATAAGCGAACTAAGCGGTTGCTCTGGGCCCTCGTGGACACCAGAGAGCCCCCAAGAGCACTTGAAATGTCCCACCAGAGCGCTTGAATTTTCTTTTTCTTTTTTTTTTTTTTTTAAAGATTTATTTATTTATTTTTGTGATAGTATGTCAGAGGTAATCATACAAAAATGCAATATTATGTTAACGGGCTAGCTGGCTAATATTACTGGTTTAATCAATTCCCACTGTCTCTGCCTGAGCTGGTGTCACATCAGCATTGCCAGATGTACGATAATTATTGTATTTGTACGATAATTTTGCCCTCTGTATGATTTACGATAATGTAGGATCATTTAATCATTTTGTGACACTTAGTTTTAGTAGTTATAATCAGTCTAGGCTATCTCATTTTAATTAATTTCCCAGCACGATCAGAATAGTGAAGTATGGATCCTACATCTGTGTTTATGCATCTCTTCCCACGTGACGTGTTTCCAGCCAATCATGATTGTTGTGATGATGAACATGACTCACGATTCACATTCATCACCACGCTGTCTTTAACTTAACCACTAATCAAATCCTCTTCACAAATCAGAAATTTTAGGTATTTTATATTGAATGTAGTAACTTACAGGCCAGTACTATATTTACCCAGTGCAATGCAGTTATTGTTATAATATTCCAAGTTAAATGAACTGGTCAAATGAGCAGCGGGTGGTGAGAGAGTGACACTGAAGAGAGTTTGCTGGAGAGAGAGTTTACTGCTACATTTGTTCTCTTGGTTATGACTCAAGTACAATAATTTTCCTCAAAATATGATCATTTTAAGCCTCTGATACGATACTTTAACATTTCCCTGTCTGGCATTGCTGTGTCACATCCATCTGTCTTGGATGTAAACTGCATTTTGATGCAAGCAATGAAGCCAACTTAGCAAATTTGTTGCTGGATTTAGCGACTTTTCAGACTACATTGGCAACCTTTTTTTGTTGCCAAAAAGCACGTAGCAACTACTTTAGATACTTGTAAAATGTATTTGGAACTTTTAACTACTTTTGAAGTGTCTAAAACGTTATAATGCCTGCATTTTCTCTCTGAATGACACAAAAATGATTTTCTCTGTCACATAGTCTCAACACACAGTCTGTCTGCATGGCTGCAAAAGTGCATTGTGAGTGAGGTCAGTGGTAGTGACGACTCAGCTCAATAGCCAGGAACAGGCAGCAGCAGCAGTAACCATTGTTGACTGACTGCAGCAGCAGTAGCTTGTGTTGGATGAGACAGACTTAATTTTTTTGGTCCAGTCACTTAAACACATTCAGTTCAGAGTACAATTGTTTGGTTAGGAAGTCACAGTTTTAAAAAAAAAGACGAGTTTAGAATTTCCTCCACAAAGTAGCATTAACAGTCTGAAAAGGGCTAAGCCTTCAGTAACATTACTACATGCTAATGCACTCACTGCAGACGAAAAGCTTTTCAACATTTGATTCGCCCCATAAAGACTTGGGCCAGACCTGAAGAAAATACTGTTATGGAAGAGCAGTAGATGGTTGAGACAGATGTAATAAAAACAGTGTTGTTCTTCTCTTACAGATTAGTAGATCTAACTAATAGATACAGCATTTAACACAGACGGTCCAGACAGATGTTATGTGTAATGATGTTGTTATTCTATTACAGATTATAATTTTGGAAGCCAGCGTTCCATCAGAAATGAACTCATCTCCACAGTCTGTTCTCCAGCAGCTGGCTGTGGAAACACACCTGAGTGTGTTTAGTCATTAACACACCTGGATCCACTCTTACTAATCAACAGGAGCTACAGTAACAGGCAGTGTGACTGTATTTGACACAGAGAGAAACTAGGCGCTTTCTGTTGGAGAAAGTACCCCCTTTTTCATGTGTTCGCACCGCAGGAACTTAGAACGATCATAGTTCTTAGAACACCGTTTTTAGAGGATTTTTAAGCTCCTACTTCAGGGTAGGTACTTTCGCAGCGCAATAGGAACCTTGTGACGTAGGTGTACAGCTATTGGTCCAGTCGCAGGTATACGATGATTGCAACGGCCATTTTTAAAAATCTGTGCAAAATGTAAAGTCTTAGAACATATTACATTTATTTTTTGATATTCATGTCTAAAAATGCCTTAAAATGTCTGGATTGTAGGAGGGGAGACATGGTTTTTAAGTTTTATTTTACCGGTATTTTATGTCCCCCAACAATGACTATTTCTGCAACGTCCGATGTATACTTGAAGAAGTAGCGTACACTCCGCTTCAGTAGGTGCCTGTGTGTCCGCTTGTGTGGCTGTGATCCGCATTTTAACTTAAAATAAGAATGTGTTTATCCAGCTAACGATGTGAGGGCTGCGGGAAAAGAAAAAAAAAAACACGATGCTAGCACCCGAAAAGTACTCTGCCCATTGAGTCATTCACTGCTACTGCGGTGGTAAATGCATAAATGCAGGGGGACATTTTTTTCCATTGGACTGGGTCTATCGCCATACAGTTTTATTTCCGTTAATGAGAAGGCAGTTATATGTTATCTAATGTGTACTCAATATTTCTGTCATTCAAATTCAATAAAACTGGTTAATTGTGTATACTGTAATCTAGTCTGTTGATTTCTTTGGCTGCAATAATGGCATTTTTTTTCTTTTGGAGGTATTTAAAAGGTCTTAAAAGTCATTAAATTTGTACTTAAAAATGTGCCGCTATCCATGGTTAGTCGTAATCAACAGCTCTTAGCTGCTGCACCGTCTGCCGGTTTACGTCACTTCAGCGTTCCTGCTGGCGGTGCGAATGCAAACAGAAAAAAGGCCCTAGAACGTATGTAGTTCTAGGGGAAGCTCCCCAGGGGATAGTTCCTATCAGCTGAGACCCTAGAACTGTTTGGTCCGAAAGCGCTGACTGACACTGCTCCACTGTCCAGTTCTCCCCCCTTAAACTGTGTTCGTCTCTATAGAGGAGTGAGAGAATCACTGCCCAGCCCTGGAGGAGACAACTCCAACCCCAGACACCCTCACTGAGCCCCTGGTGGGAGCCAGACCATCACTATTCACCCAGACCACTGCCAAGCTTTTGTTTGTTGTCTTTGTGATCTCTGGGTTTGGTGGCTGAAAGAAATGGTCTGTCGTGGTCTATACTGCAGTTTGTCTCCTTGTATTGTCTTGACTCCGCCCATACTGTAGCCCCACCCTGACCTGTGACACAGCAGGAAATAATATGGTGGTGGTGTCTGAAGCAGCCCAGTGACCAGTGGGTTATGGGTTTGAATCCGGATCATGATGAGTTGCTGCTAATGTGTCCCTGAGTGAGACACTTAACCCAAAGATGGATGTATAAAAATCTCAGCTAATGGAAAATCTGTAAATATAAACTTGACTGGATCAAAAACCGGACTGATAATCAGAGCTGTTTGAATCATGACTCCTGACCTCAGCAGAAAGAGGACGTTCAGTCATTGTAACTTGAGCCCCTTTCACACATGCGCTGCAACCCTAAAATAATCGGGATTCTAACCGGAAGGACCGTAAGTGTGAACAAAAACGTCCGAATCAGGCGACTCGGATTCTAAACAGACTTTATTCAACCAGCCCCCTAGCACAAACTCCGTTTTCTCTTCGTTTGGGTCCATGTGTGAATAGAGCGGAATATACTCCGGAGTATGCACAGCGAGCAAGCGGGTGTGTTGATGCCGTTTCTAACATGCGACTAGTGCGAAACCGGTAGAATACTCCGAGGGTGAAGAGGAAGGGTCATTGAGATGAAGACACCAACGAAAATGTCTAACTGGAGAGACGACGAGATTCGGGAACTTCTGTCGGTAAGGGCCGACGCCAAAATCGTCAGACAAAAGTCGGCAGCCTCATCCGCCATATTCAATATGCTGTAAACAAAACACTGCGATTTTCGCAGAGTACTTTTTGTGTAATGTTCTGCCTCCTGCACCCTCCACCCAGACGCCACCCCTTGCCTAAACCAAACGGAGTATTTCGAGTATGTGTGAACACGTCTGACTCGGACTATCTGCCGCTGTGTGCTGCAAGTGTGAAAGGGTAACTTCACACATAATACGAGCCTGATTCTGCGGTTATAGTCCGTAGCGCATATGTGAACGGCGCTACGGGAACAACTCCGTTTACTTTAAGCGAGGGGTGGAGCCTTGGTAGAGCGTGCAGGAGGCAGGACATGACGCAAAAAGTATGCTGCGGAGATCGCCGTGTTTTGTTTACAGCACGTCGAAGATGGTGGACGAATTGTCGTAATGATGTCTGCGTTGATATTAATACAGCATGTATCTGGACGTATAAGCAAAATCAAAGATAGAGTGGAAAGCGATATACAGGCAAGCAGAAAAGAGTTCGACGCAGCTGCACTCCGTGCACGAAGATCCCACCGGAGAAAGAAAGCTGCAGCGTTTTGGATCTATGTCCAGCAGCAATGTGAGAAGGCCATATGGAAGCGCGAGAGACCGAGCGGGGAAATATTTTGGGCAGATGTTTTGCAGAACTTTGACGATGTGCAATGGAGACGTCATTTTCGCATGTCCCGATGTACGTTTGAGTATGTGTTACGTCTGGTGAAACCCGCCCTAACACGAAAGACTACAAGATGGAGAAAACCTCTTGAACCTCGCCGAAGACTGGCCATTGTTCTTTGGTGGTATGCCACTCCGAGCGAGTATAGGACAATAAGCTGTCTCTTTGGTGTGGGACTGTCTACTGTATGTGGTCTAGTGCGTGAAGTAACATCTGCTCTAAAGGACAACTTACTCAAGCGTTTCATTTGCCTGCCGAAAGGGGAACAACTTCAGGAAACCCTCGATGGATTTGTAGAGCGAGGTTATCCTATGTGTGCAGGTGCCATCGACGCAATCCACATTCCAGTTATTGCTCCGAGGGATGATCCAGCTTCTTATTGCAATCGGAAAGGATGGTATTCCATTGTATTGCAAGGGGTTGTAGACCACAGTTTCTGGTAAGAATTATTATTATGTATGTGTGACGTGTTAAATATTAGCTCTGTTATAACTGTCACTAAATATTAACTGCTGGAATGCGGTATGTTTTGCTCACGGCGGATTCTTTTGTTCAGCTTCACAGACATATACGTGGGGTCGCCTGGTCGAACACAGGACGCGAGAGTGCTTTGCAACTCTCCTATCTTCCAGATGGCTGAAGAAGAAGACGGTTACTTGTTTCCGCGTGAGGTACGTGTCAGCAATGACTGTGTTCCATTTGCTGGGCTGCAGCCCGTCTATGCATTTTCACCGACTTGCAAAAACACATATCTTGTGAATGACTATGTTTGTAGGTTCACCACACTTGTGTGTGTGTGTGTGTGTGTGTGTGTGTGTGTGTGTGTGTGTGTGTGTTTCCACTAGCACCTCAGTATAGTGGGAAACAGTCCAACCTAGAGCAAATCTATCCGTATTATATTTTTCCGCACAGAAATCCAGGACTGTAGACGATGTGGAGGTGCCCATCCATCTCATCGGAGACGCAGCTTACCCTCTTAAGAAGTGGCTAATGAGAGGGTTCGCCCATCACCACCGCCTGACTCCCAAACAGAACACCTTCAACAACCGTTTAAGCTCTGCTCGATCGGTGGTCGAAAATGCATTTGGACGTTTGCGGGGCCGTTGGAGGTGCCTCGCCAAGCGCAATGACGTGGACATTTCTAGAATGCCTGACATTGTCGCGGCTTGCTGCGTACTGCATAACGTTTGCGAGATGAACAAAGAGAACTTTTTGCCCGAGTGGACCATCGACGCTGCCGCTGACCTCCCGCGGGAGCCTGACGCAGAGGTCTGTGATGCACGTGAGACGGGTAGCGCACGACGGATACGAGAGGCAATGATGAGCATTCTTTAAAAAAAAAAAAAAAAAAAAAGCTCCGTCTCATTTTTAAATAAAATTCCTTCAATGAACACTATTTGCCCTCTTCTGTTGAACGGTGTCCCAGCTCAGTGTCTCTCAATCCTGGTCCTGGGGACTCCCTGCCCTGCATGTTCAGTCGAATCAGGTATGTTGGAGCAGGGAAGCATCTAAAACATGCAGGGCAGGATCAGAGTAGAGAAACACTGTAGCTTACATGTCTCATTTTGCAATATGTGGGTACGCATGTGATTCAGACACACCAACTACTGATTAGTCACAACAACAGTATTGTTTATTTTTGGTCTAAATGCAAAAGTGAAATATACTTAGATGAGAACAATATATAATAGAACGTTTTAAGATAGAGTCACTAACAAATAGTGGAACTGGTTTTTAAAACAACACCCAAACGGTGTGTAACTCAGCTGACATCTCAGCAGTGATCGTCTCTTCACTGATACCCCTACACACAGCCCGAGGACAAAGGTCAGAGTGTGGGGCCTGTGTTAGTCATAGTCAGTCTTCATAATCAGAATAACACAGCAGAACTTTAACAGCATTCTCTCTGAATTCCCTGATAAAAGTGTCCTCTGTTGTTCTCCGCTCATCTCAACTGAAAATATAAATGTCTGTTTGGCTAAATTATTATTTCAGTAACACAGAGTCATAATAAATTGCTCAAGAGATAGACGATACTGGTCCTTGAGGCCCAGAGTAGCTGTTGGTTTAATGTTTCCCTGGTGCCTCTTTCTCATCGTGTAAATATGCTAGTAATTTTATAGAAAGGGAACTGAAACGATCAGACTCAGAGAGGATAACACTTACCTGTCTCCACGCTGCCCCTTCACTGTTCCATTATACCCGTGGTTCTGGATGTCCTCCAGGTACGTCGAGGAGTCCTTGTGCCTTCGTCACCTCCTGGCTCCTCCTGAGTAGAACCACCTGTCCATCAGAAGTTACCATAACAGCCCCCACCTCTAGAGGCTGGGCCAGTAGTGCCTGTGAATCCCTAAGCCCAGCTCTACCACAACACATCAACTCCTCCACCCCTTTTGACCAGTTTGCAACAGGTTAAACCTAACTCTAAACACAAAACTGTAGCTCTTCTCTTGTTTGACTCAATGTGTGTACATTCAGATGTGTTTGTGATCCTCGGTTGGTCCCTTTGAATGTACTTATTTGCAACTTTGTTTCAGTTTCAGAGTTAGGCTCTCTCGCATTCTGACAAGCCAGGTCCAGGCGTTTCATTCGAATGCGTTCCATGCTCTGTCTGTTGACAAGCCACATTTGACAGACACATAGAACTTCTCTCTACTTCTATTACCATGTCCTTGACCGTTTTAAAACAACCATCACAGTTTTCCCCCATATGTGTCACCTGCATCCTGCAGGCACTTTGAGGAAGTATGGGGTATAGCGAGGTTCGCTGAACACAGTCTGAATTTGGCCCCATTGAACAGCCAGGGCTCCTTGGTCACCCTCTCATCTGCCTGAATATGTTTGTCAACCTCAGGAACATGTTGTTGGTTAAACCTGTGAAACAAAGGTAAAAGATACAGTTTAATGCCACACAGGATTTCAACAGTTAAATGAATGTTTCTGAATGTCATGATTAATATTTTACAGGTGACACTGGGAGTATGCATTGAAACTCATTGAAAAACCTCAGTGCAAGTGTATGAAGTGAATGTTGACTGTCTGTTGTTACTGAAGTTGCTGACAGAGAATGCAGGACCTGGTTTCTGCTGTCACTTGTACTTGATGTTCTCTGAGACCCCTCAGTGGAGCACAGTGAAACATCATTGATACCTCTGGGTCCATCAGTCGGATATCATCAAGGCTCCCTCTGGCTATACTCTGACACCTCCTCTCCTCTCCTTTAAAGAATGATATAGATTATGTCATTCCTGTACATGAATTGGCTATGCTTTGACACGATGCCGTTACGCAATGTGCGTATTTCAGTGGCGGTTAAAAAATACATCACTGGCAGGCGTCTGAAATGAGGTTACTCAGCCAGTTTAACCTCATGGTATGATCATAACAAGCGCTCAAAACCAAGACTACGTACCTAGATGACGTACGTACCGTTGTATTCAATGCCTTGTCTCTGAAAAACTATACTAATGTCTAACGAAAACGCATTTTAGGCTTGACTGTTATTTACCTCTTTAGATGCACTTGACATAATCTTCCACAGCTTATAGGTGGTCCTTCAACTACAAGGTATGATATTCCGGTTTCAGTTTTAGTTCAGTTTCACTTTTATTTGTCATATATAGATTAACACAGAGTCAACGGGACAATGAAATGTGTTGCACAAGAGAAACAGGTCAGCTCAGCAACAAGGGGACGAGTCGTATAAAATACAGAATATAAGATTAGAAAAAGTGTAAATTTAAATGGAGAAAATCCAAAAAAAAAAACATTGAGAAAGACTATTTTTTACATTTTTTAATTTCTTCCCTTTTGTCGCACATCGGCCACAATACAACCGTTATTAAATTGAACTGAAATACTTTAACCAGGTTTAAATTCGGCGAATTCTCCTTCACGATTAATCATTTTTCTTCCCGTTTACACAATATCTCCATTGCAGTTTCTCTCTCCTCGTAAGGTTTGGTTTGTTTTCTTTGAAAGTTTCTTTAGCGATCGCTAATCTAATGATCCAAATGAAGCCCGCAGTCCAAATATCACCGTTTTGCCCTGGTAGTCTCTAATATTATTCTTTGGTCTCTTCTGCTCTTGCTGTTGTTCCAAACGCTCCACTTTTTTCCCAGTATCTTTCAGGATAATGATCCAAAGGATAAAATTTAAACAATTTACGTTTCAATGCAGGTTTAATGTTAACCACTAGATGGCGCACAGAGCCTTTGTCGTGGTGCACTTGCTTGCATGCATGCCGTCAGCCCATATTAAGACAACGGGATGGAGAGTCCATATTAAGACAAGGACCATATTAAGACAAAGACCATATTAAGACAATGGGGAGACGCTGACTTCTCGGTGAAGGACTGTGTACTGTGTTGCAATTGTGTTTGCAAAGAGACTTGACGTCCTAGGTTACTTTATCTCAATATGTACTCAGTGATAAGATTAAATTATGTTTTTGAAATAAAAAAAAATTAGACGATATTATAAACAGGCATAAGTATGATTCAGTTCGGAGATACAGCGCAAGTGGATATGAATGCGCGCACGCAGAGCAGTCTGACTGACGATCCAATCTTACAGAGATGGGCTTTTGGCTAGATGGGGGGCGACTGGGGGGGGCGACCAGGACACGGGGGGGGGGGGGGGGTTATCAGGTGTCCCGTGCGGACATGTCAAGGCCTTAGATAGGGTAAATACAAGAGGATTTCAGAACATAGAAGAAAACATGCACGGGGGGTGGAGGGGGGGGGGGCAACTGAGTTGAACATTCACTTTCAGATGACCAGGGAATAATATTTCCATGAATTGCATGACTTCCAAATAGGTTAATTCAAACTTGATAATCTTAAGATGACTCTACAAAGATTCTCAATTAATAATACCGACATAACGTAATGATTCTACTGTTACAGCGTCAGTAAGTAGACATCTATTCAAACTAGAGCAGCACCCTGTTTTTCAGATTGGAACTTTATTTGGGACATGTTAATGTAAAACGTCTTTTACAATAATAAAGGCGAAACGTGTTTTACGCGTGAATAACCTGTTAGAACGCAGACAACTCCGACGTGACTGGCGTTGTTTAACTACCAAGGAACATTTGTTCGTTATCAGTTGGTACCACTGGATCAAATCTTGGACTCCGTTCAATGCCGTTCGCAATTATTTTATTTGGTGATGCTCCGCTTGGAGAACAGGCTTTATCTGCGAATATTTTAAATTCATTTGAGTAATTTGTAACACTGCGATAGTGTTTCAGATTGCCCAAAATTAAATAATCAGATCCGTGTTTTCTTCACATTATATAGTTATAGAAATATAGAATATTCTATATATATTATATCGAAATAATAAGACAATTTTAACGGTAAAATACAGTTGAGGGACTGTGTTCCCAATGTTTTAAATCCCACAAGCATGTTTGGAGTGCAAAACCGTATTTTACAAGACATTTAAACACTCGCCACGTCAATGTGTACAAAAGACCCCAGATCCCCAGATGAACATATTGAGGATCCACAACTCTCTTTCTCTCTCTCCCTCTCTCTCTCTGTGTCCGGGAAGGAGAGCGGTACACACACACACAAAAGCAAACAGATACAAATAAACAAGTTTATCCTGTCTGTTTGTCAAAGTTCAAATTAACATTTAAAAGTCAAATTGATTTAATGAATCATTGGACATGACCTGAGCAAACAGATTCGCTTTCTTTTCTTTTGTTGCTTTTAGGATTGGTGGGGTCTCATTTTAACGGTATAAGGAAACGTTATTAGAACCTCTCATATCCACATCACTTCCACCTACAGTGCCTCGTGAGTACGAATCAGCAGTCGTTTTGTGTATTAAATTGTATTCTTTCAAACAACCTAAACGGAGGGGGTTGAATATTAGTGTTATGGGGTTAAAGAGTTAGTGAAGGGCTAAGGTTTACCGTCAGGTGTTAGCCTAAACGTTTAGGACTGACGCTCTCTCTTTACAATTTGGAATGTGTCCAGAGAGAGAGAGAGAGAGAGAGAGAGAGAGAGAACAGGAGACACCACAGCAAAAAAATAAATAAATAAAAATCGAAACACCAGTATAACAATATCCAATATTTTATTAGCACCAGCCAATCAGAACAACAATACTGTAATTATTATTATTATAAATAAAGTCTAATCACCATACAGTGAAAACTGTATGATGCCATCATAAGCCAGTCATTACACTTTTGTGTGTGTGCGCGTATGTGTGACAGAGAGAGAGAGAGAGTGAGAGAGACAGATCAGGTTTACAGAGTATACCTGTTGTGCGAGTACATTAGTTGATTCTCCATCATTTTAAAGTGCTTTTATATAATGCAGCCCATATATAGAATAACAAAACTGTACCAAATTTCCTGGTTAACCCCAGACGGTGCAGCAAAGCTAAATCCTAATGGAATATATATGACATCAGACACCTAAGACTGAACCAAGTCTAACTGTAGTGCAACATTGTCTTTTCTAGGATCAATTCAGACAACAGGTTCGAAGTTCATTTAAAAACAAACAAACAAAAAGACAACTCAGTGCTTTCTTTAAAGCAGGATTTCAGTGTTTTGAACAATTTCCGCAAACTTGACAAAAAAAGTCCAGCACTTTCACAGCTCTGCTTTTATCGACATTCTCACAAGCATCAGTTTTCTCACGAGCGTCAGTCTCTCTGGACAGACACAGAGTGCATGACGGCGTGTCCTTGGTCAACCCGTCTTCTGCTCAACTAGAAATGGCAAGACTAAGGCGGTTTGTGTACCTACCGGACCAGGTCAAATGTAGGTCAACACAAAGAGAAAAATCAGAAGCTTTTTTTCCGTCTGCAAAGTCACCGCGTTTTTTGTCATTACATTCAGACTCTTGGTCAGTAGGTTTTTTTTTTCTTCTTTATGCTCAGGATTTGAGACCAAACTGTGTCATGAGCTGTTCGTAGACGGTCCAGGCCATAGCGGCCATCATCGTCCTCCTCAGAGAACGTGGCACTGCTCCACGGAAAAACCCCCTCACACCGTACTCCTGAGAGAGAGAGAGAGAGAGAGAGAGAGAGAATGAGAAAACAGCCAAAATTGAAATTTCATCAGAAAAACCCTCCACCTAAAACAGTTTCTTTATGGTTTATGTGGAAAATCATAGATGTTTTGAATACTCCAGGTTGTGTATGTTTGTATAAATGTGAAATTACTGAAATTGTTTCATTTGCACAAATGTGACCATCATGCCAATATAGTAAGCTGAATAAGGTACAAAGGGGGGGGGGGGGGGTGTAGGAAAGGCAGAATGATAAGAGACAGGGATATTACAGAGAAAAGGGTGAAGGCAGGAGAAACTCCCTGACTTGATAATCGAGTCATTTTGCCGTCCACAGTGTGGCATGCTGGCTTTGCATGGGCTTGACACCCTTATAGATAAGACCCAGTTTGATCTGGCCTACATAGAGTTCACATAATTCACCTTTCACTCACTCACTCACTCACTCACTCACTCACTCACTCACCCTCACACAAACACACGTGCGTGCACACTCCCCCTCTCTCTCTCTCTCTCTCCCCGCTTTGTTACACATTCCATTCAGAAATACACATTCCATTCAGATTTACCTTGTAGATGTACCATATGGCGTCTGTTGTCTTCTTGAAGAGTTGGGGACTCACTTGAATATGAGTTTTGACTACGTCAGCTGGTTGAGTGACGAGGGAAGCCAGAACCCCAGCTAGCACCCCACAGCTGAAATTCACCAGTGGAGCATAGGGAGAGACACTCGTCTCTGTTCAAGAGACAAAACAGACAAATGGAGATGATTCCTCCTCCGATTCACCATTTCACTTTCTTTTTCTCATTCAGTCTTTGACTTGACTGGAGAGTTGGTGGTTCATTATCTAGTCAAGAACAAAGAAAAGGAACTCTTTCTTTAAATGAAATTAAGTCACAGGTTGATGAAATCCTGTTGTGTCCACCCTGTTATCTGGTGGTAGTGCTGTGCAATTGTTAAAATGAATCACAGAATCTCATAGCACAGATGCGTGCATGCACACACACACACAGAACCAAAGCCATATAAATTCTTCATGGTTTTAAGCTTGCAGACACACACACACACACGCCTGACTGACCCTGCGGCAGTGCATTCTTGGTCTGGCTGTAAAACATGACATAGATGCCGGAGAAAGGTGCATCACGGAGGAGTGTAGCAGTCAGTCCAGAGTACAGAGCTCTGGGTCCCTCAGTCCGACACACACTCCTCAGAGCTCCTGTCACGCTGACGTAGTTATAACGCCCACTCTGAAACACACACACACACACACAGTGATATTACCCACTTCTATAAAACACTACATAAAAGATTATTTCTCAGAGAACTTTGACCATCTCCACTTGTCTCTCATACAAAAAATGAATAACTGCCAGGGATTCCTATCACCTGTGCAGTGCAATTTTGCATTTCATCTGTGTTTATTGGTAACATTGATATGATGTTATAAGATATAGTGTACAGTTTAACAACACAGTTCCAGATCAGGCTATCTCCTTTTCTGGCTCTAATGCCCACTTTCATTCTAAATCCAGCTGTGTACAGGAGGCAAACACACACACACTCACTCACTCACACACACTCACTCATTCACTAACACTCACTCACTCACACACACAGGCATGACTGGCCTTGTGGCAGTTCTTCACGAATGCAAGTAAGCTCTTGCAGACAAGTGCACACACACACACTCACTCACACACACACACACACTTACACACACACACACACACACACATGCACTCACTCACTCACACACACACAAACACAACACACCTCAAAGCGTGTTTTGATGACTGTGACGGGCAGCATGCAAACTCCTGCCACTGATCTGGCTCCTGCCCCCAGCAGGACAGCCTGCAGTGGACCCGGGGCTCCCTCACTGACAAGCTGCTGCTTCAGGGTGTAATACATGCTGAAGTAGATCCCCACGCCGGGAATACAACGCACAAATGACTGCAGACAGACAGACAGACAGACAGACAGACAGACAGACAGACAGACAGACAGGTGTTGTTACAGATGATAAAAGTAGATAAATGGGTATGTTGGAGGTACATATTTGTTGTGATTTGTCGCCTGTAGCAAACTTACAGGTGAGACTCCTTTCCACAACCCGAGTATTTTCTCTGTCTTCACTACAGTCAGAAACACTGTCACCATGCCAACACGCGAAGACCTGCACATACGCACAACACCAGACACATTAACACACACATACAATACCATCACAGCCTGTTCTATGATCAAGTCAAATTTATCCCTGGATGGATGACTAGATGGATGGATGAAAACAGGCAGAAAGAAAGGAGAGACAGAGATATCTCTCTCACCCTGGCTGAAGGTTACTCTGTAGCGTCTGTAAACGGGTTTTCACCAAGTCAAGAGGCTGGAAGAGCAGAGTGGAGCATGTTCCACTCAGAGAACCACACATAAAGGCTTTAATCACAGGATGAGCCTAACAGAGAGGGAAAGAGAGAGAGAGTGGACACATTACATTACACACACTGAAAACCAAACAAATATTTTCTCTCTCAAGAAAACTGTGGAAATGCAGGCAGAGTCGTATCCCAGCATTCTCTCAACACCTCGACGTTTATGTTGGGCAATTTTATTCAAATGTCAAACTGTCTGGCGTGAGTTTAGTTTCAGAGAGATTGTAGTCTAACCATTACATGCATTACGTGCTCACTCGTTTATGCTCATTGCTCGATTACCATTACTGCTGAAAGTACAACCTTGTCTGCATGTTCCGACTACTCAGTGTTCTGATCAAACAGAGACTCAGACATCGATAATGTTTATAGCCAAGTCGATAGATTGCTACTCTAGAGATAGTATATTGCTTATCCCAGAGGTATCAAAGTACCGTTTGCAATTACCTGGACTCTCCCCGAGTCATAAACCCTTTAAACCTTGTCTCTGAAACAGTATCTTACGAGGCGGCCCATCCCCTCGGGAAAATGCCATGGCAACGGAATGTCGCCAACGGTATTCTTTCACTACGCTAACCAGTGGGAAAGTTGGCGTGACTGAGAGTTCGGCGAGAATCAGTGCGCAGTCAGCGGAGAAAGTCTGACCCACTTCCATAGGTGGACAATAGCGACCGTTGTAAACATGTGAAGTACACATATGAATAAACATGATCTTAAGTTGTTTTGCTCTGGAGGGAAAAAAATCCAGTTTTGGCCAAGACAGTATAAGAGGGGACACAGGGAAGAAATGCAAAGACCTGATACTGATAAAAGAGCCACGCTACTGAATCAGTTTGGGGTTAGGTTAGTTTGACCTGACTGCATCACAAGACAACATGACCCGACCACATCAGATTTAGCGATGGCGCAGGTATGACCAGGACAGGGCAGTTTAACCTCTAGCATAATTACGATCAGCAGCATCACTCTAAACGCATTAAAACGTTAACAAAAACAAAACTATATAACGTTATTTAGCTTAAGTATACACTACCAGTATTCAGCTTACTATGTTAAGAGTTTTATTTGCCTCATGTGAATGTACATACGGTTACACATATATCGAATTCTAAAGCCCAGAGTCACAGCAAACTTGCTGACCCTTAAAGCAACCTAGATAGCAGATACGAGCTTTCAAAGTACAAAAGACACTGCTTTGAGGAAATGTTTAAGTATTGCCGACCTAATTAGGGGTGTGTCGGAGGAGAAACCCTTTGAAACGTCTCATTGATTGGTTTATACTGTTTGTTTGTTTGTTTGTTTGTTTAAAAAAAGTGAACTAGTGTTGCACCTCCATATCGAGACAGATTTTGCACGTCATTTAACTCTGGTATCTTAGAAATTACCTATGAATTCAAATTCATTGAAGCTCTTTGGTTCCGGGTTTACATTGGTCCTGTATTAGCAGTTAAACCAGTAATGGCATTAAGTTACACTAGCAGACTTATTACACTTGTTGCCATACTTACCAGTAGAGCCTCCATGATACTGATGATATGAAGAATGGGAAACACCTTGAAGTTAGTTTTCCGCCTCTGTTCGCTCCTTCAGTTTCTCCGTCCACTTTGAAATGAGTCGCTTCGTGTAAGAATTCCTGTCAGAGAGGTACAAAGATACCGAATGTTTTAGCTACGCGAACGGTCCGTTAGGGTGAGTGAAAGTCAGAAGTCCCCGCGCACTACTATTACACTCACGTCAATGACGCACTGCAAAATACTGACCAGCACTAACGGGGGGGATTTGGGGTAGTCATATAGTTGAAATCACCTGACCTACACAATGTCACGGGTTAAACAAATATTTCGTGCTGCTACCCATTAACTAATCTGTGATCACATCTCAGTCGATTAAAATCACGTTTGTTTGATCATGCGTAAAGCTGGGTAAAGCACGCGCGTAATTCGCTCATGTGAATTTGTGCTTGCAGCAGAGCTTGAGCCCAACGTATAAAACGCTCTCTTCAGTTCCCAACTAATCTAACCTAGTAATGCTAAACAAGGGCAGAAAGAGAAAGAAAGAAAGAAAGAAAGAAAGACAACATACTTACAGTATGTATGTGCGACATACAGTGGAATTCATTAAGTCACCAGCTGACAGATAATCAAATAATAAACTATTAAAACCGTGTCAGAAGCGTAACACAGGGGCTCGAAGATCGAGCTGTCCGGTACAGATCAAGGAAGTGTAGATGGGGCTTTAAAATGGCCATAAATTGTCAGGAAAAAAACGGCACCATGCAAGTCTTCAGTGGGTCAAATGCGTAACAACCTGTGTAAGTGGCTACACGTAGATTCTCAAGCCCCTATAGCACGGCGAGTGCCAATTCAATAGTTAATCAGAATATTCAGAATAAACTTGATAGTGAGCGTAGACAGTTGTTGGGGGGCAGATATGTGCATCAACACTGGAACAGTATTACAGAACTCAGTTGTAGACTTACTTACTTCTTAGTGTTAAGGGTCAAGGACGGTGCCCGCTGAAGACAACATTCTGTGATTCCGTAGTAATTTTGATGCTTAGCCAAGAATATGTCGTCAGTTCTTCTGTTATATTACCAAACTTTACGACTAAATTTTGTAACTAAATACAAAAATAGCTTGTGTCAAAAAACCCCCAAAAAACAACAGAATAATGAAATTCTCATTGAGGGTCTGTATATAAATAGTTTGAAGATAATTTCGAAATACTCCACTAGTTTTCAATACAAAATTCTCATTCAAATGCACAACTATCTAGAATTGCTTGGGATACAAAATGGGTTGTTAGCAGAAAATATAGTTCGTATTTTTCAGCTCTACAAGTGCCTCCCAAAACGTTGGCATGAAAAGTTCACTCTGCAACCAGCACATGACGCACGCAGTGTTCTAACAAGGCTGGGCGGGCCCGGGTTACGTATGCACTACACCCATAAATTGATTGGCTGTCAAGTGGGCAGGGTCAGTATATTTGTAATTGAGAAGCGCAAAGGGAACTGTCAGGTGGAATGAGGGGAAAAGTCCAGCTACTAGACCGCGCGAAATAGCGGACTTGCACAAACCTTTACCAACAAATGTGATTTAAATCACATTAAATTATTCAGAGTAAAACCATTTCAAAACGATTCAGCTCAAATGTCCTGTTTATTTGGAACGTACTTCGTATAACATTAAGAACTAAAATAACCTAGCAACTATATATTTTGTAAAGGCGACAGACTGCATATGTGAATTTAAACATTCATTATCAATGCCATTCTGTCCAAAGCCTTCTTTTATTTTGAGAAAGCGCTAAATTGTACTGTCTGGCTGGTTGAAGTAACGTTGCCCAATGCGAAGATGATAAGAACAATGTAATGTAGTGACTCCAGCACAAATAACGTCTATAATGAAACCCTTTACCCAACACTGGGCAAGAATCCCAACCTAGTCGCGGCTCAGTGTCACGAATCCGCTCAAAACCGGTTTAGACCACTCTAGTGCAGATCCGACCTCGCCTATGATTATGCTCAGGCAGTCACGAGAGCTCTCTCGCGGCGAAACTTTGTTACTAGTCGAAAGAGCTCAAAGTTTCTTTAGATGAAATCTCACGGGCAGTGACCGTTTAAAACAAAATTACAATGTAATTCGCGTTTGGCCAAGATCGGTTTCGAAGTGGTCCAAATTAATATAATTAAAATGAACACTGGTTAGATTCAAAACAATTCCTCCCAAGTCCTAGGTATGCTGTCCAAATTAAAAACATTTTTCGCCACCATCACTTTCGTTTGCAATCCCAGGTGTAAATTTAACTTTTTAAACAGTTTTACTGGACACAGAATATCAATGGCGGTGGCGAGAAGTACATTAAGAGGCGAACAAAAAGAGGCACTGAAATTTAAGGTAGCTGTTTAGAAAGCCATTTTTATTGCAGTAATACCAACAATTCATGACTTCTCTTTGTATATCATTTGTGCTGCAGAGAGAAAATAGTAGTACAAAATTAACGTTTCCTTCTTCTTTTTTTATAAGTGTGTAGAGAGAGACAATATGTATTCATAAAGTTTCCACCCCAATTTTCTCTCACTTTCCAGCAGTGTGAGCGAAAGGCCAACCCTGAGCACGCGCTGAGCGAGCGGAGGGTCACCGGTAACCGTTTCTTGGATACACATATGCACCGATCCACATCGACATGGATTTTTAAAAATCGTAAATTTCTTTACTGTATAAGAAATTTGGAAAGTGAGAGGGCTCACATTTGGTTTCGTGTGTAAAAAGGCAATTTAACAATGTTTCCATAGCCAGGGAAGTTGAAAATATTCTTCATTTTTTCTTTTTTTACGAACTTCGGCGCTTTTTCGATTGAATTTCAGTTGATATTCCACGGTAACATCTCCGCTCGCCCCGAAAAGGAACAGTACCCAGAGAATACAGTGTGTGCCGTGAGGAAAAAAAACCCATACCATTCCGTTTCAACACTGCCCAAAAAAAACCCTGATGCTATAAGGCAGCGTCCAAAATTTAAGTCAGAAGTCATGGACCAACAGAAAAAAAAAAGACTTCAACTGTTTTAAGGCTATAGTGCATAGTGCTGTGTTTATTACGTCAGTATATGTTTTGCATTCTCCAATATATTGCTGTAAATTATTTGCATCCAAATACAGTCCAAATTCATTTTATTGCTCAGTGCAAAAATAAATCGATATATAGCCCAAGTGTGTTGCAGTGAATGTTTAACAACCAGGTAAGTGTCATTTTGTATGCTGGAGAGACTAAATGCATTACATACACGAATAAAATCTACTACCTGAAGCCCATACACTATGTTGAGTAAAGTACTATTGGCTGCAAAGACTTGTACAGAACAATGCATAGTATAGACCCCTTTTGTCAATAGAGGTGCATGCGTGTGTATGTGTATGTATAAGAGAGAGCGAGAAAGAGAGAGAGAGAGAGACAGAGTGCAAAAGCCATCATAAATGAGTAATAAGTTCATCCATATACCATTACCAAAAAAAAAAAAAAAAGACTTCAGAATAAAATAGTTTTGTAGATCATGACATTACTTTGGTCCCCTTCAACAGTCATTCTCCTTCCATGTTTTTTCTTCAGTTATCATCTTTTTTTACATTTACTTTCATATTTCAATTAGAAAAATAGATCAAGAGAACAAAAACAAAACAAAAAAAAAACCTGTCATCAATGGAATGTCTCCTTACAAAAATATCTTTCCTATCCGTTTTCTTTTAACCCAGAGAATGAAGTGATGAGAGAGAGAATTTGGTCCATCGTTCTGAGTGAGGGGAGTGGACTAACGGTTTGATTGTCAAAAAGAACTGTTATGTGTGTGTGTGGTTGTGTTCTGCATTGATCTAAGATGGATACACAAGGCGTATGGCACAAAACATGTTTTAAGTAAATGTGCTTCTCTGAGTTCCTATGGACCATGTTGTCCATCGAGTATCAGCTGTGTGTTACAATAAACGTGCCGCAGTGTCATGCTAAAGCCACTAGATGGCACTGTGGGGTTTTGTTTTTTCACTCAGGTTTGGGTTCGGGAGTTTCACTCTTGGGCTCGCTCTCTTCGTCACTCTCGATTCCTCCAGTCCGGGAGACAATGCGTCTCATGGTGTAAGGAAGGTCACCGCGCCTGTGAACCAAACGACAAAATATCAAACACGTACATAAACAACATTACAAAACCACACACACTTAAGTCACTTCTCCATACCCATCTATACTGCCCTCATACAGATTTAGTGTACAATCTTATATCGTTGTATTGTTTCAGATTAGAGCGTGTGTGTGTGTTTGTATATTCAGAGTCTGCTTCCATGTTAGACTGGGGTAGTTGAGTTTTTCCTGAGAGTGTTTGCAAAGCCAGTTTTGTCTGTGTGTGTGTGTGTGTCTGTGAGATTCAGTTTGAGTGCGCGTCCTGCAGTTTGGTGTACCTGAGTTTGCTCTTGGGAGAGCTGACTTCTCTGTTCATGGCGTCGGCGTGTGTGTGTGTGTGTGTGTGTGTGTGAGATTCAGTTTGAGTGTGTGTACCTGAGTTTGCTCTTGAGAGAGCTGACTTCTCTGTTCATGGCGTCGGCGTGTGTGTGTGTGTGTGTGTGTGTGAGATTCGATTGGGTGTGTGTACCTGAGTTTGCTCTTGAGAGAGCTGACTTCTCTGTTCATGGCGTCGGCGTGTGTGTGTGTGTGTGTGTGTGTGTGTGTGTGAGATTCAGTTTGAGTGTGTGTACCTGAGTTTGCTCTTGAGAGAGCTGACTTCTCTGTTCATGGCGTCGGCGTGTGTGTGTGTGTGTGTGTGTGTGTGTGTGAGATTCAGTTTGAGTGTGTGTACCTGAGTTTGCTCTTGAGGGAGCTGACTTCTCTGTTCATGGCGTCGGCGTGTGTGTGTGTGTGAGATTCAGTTTGAGTGTGTGTACCTGAGTTTGCTCTTGGGAGAGCTGACTTCTCTGTTCATGGCGTCGGCGTGTGTGTGTGTGTGTGTGTGTGTGAGATTCAGTTTGAGAGTGTGTACCTGAGTTTGCTCTTGAGAGAGCTGACTTCTCTGTTCATGGCGTCAGCCGACTCCGTGGCGTCCTCCAGCTCTCTCTGCAGTTTTCGGCGGTTAGCATTAGCCCTCTGCGCCTCCTCCTCTGCCTCCTCCAACTGCCTCTTCAGCTGTTTCATACGGCTGTTCAGCTTGTCAGCCTGCAAACACACAGAAACACACACACAAGGGTTTGTCAGTTAGCCTGCTCTCTGTTAGCAGCACTATGTTCACTGAAGAAGGGGAGGTGTTAAAACCAGGAGGTAAAACTCCTTTGACTAAGATGTGCAGAACACACAACCTTCTGACTTTGGACTGAGTGTCAGATTATAATCAAACTCAAATACACAATCTAACTCCCAGAATGTGTATGTACTAAACTTCTTGGATAAATCAAGGCCCATAAATGAAATCTTTTAGTCAATTTTTTTTTAATTTACCTGACCTGGTCTTTATTTTAGATTATTTTAGTGGTAATCTGACCTGGTCTTTATTTGAGATTATTTTAGTGATAATCTGACCTGGTCTTTCTGCTGCTCAGCGTTGCGCCGCTCATCCTCTGCTTGCAGAATGACCTCCTTCAGTCTCTTCTCAGTGCGACGAACCAGTTTAGAGGCCTGTGCCCTCTCCCTGTACCACACACACACACACCCCCGAGAGACAGTTAGCTCACACATAAGCATCTTCTGAATGGGTGCAAAAGGCAACCCCAAGTACCTATTCTCAAGAGAACTAGAACAGTGTGCCCGAAACTCTATTATTTTTAACAGGGTGTGACACTGACCATCAATAACCACGTGCTTAACTGTTCACTCAGACACGCATCGGGGAACCACTGAACAGAAGCGGTGTGAGATGACCGCAAACCCACCTCGTCTCAATGTCAAGCTGCTCCTCTAGCTGAGCGATCTTGGCCTCCAGGGCGCCGATAGTGGCCTTGTACTTGCTCTTGACGGTTCCCTCCAGCTCGGTCAGCTTGAGCTTCAGCTCCTTGTTCTGGCGCTCCAACTGTGAGCGCGCCCCCTCCAGGCGCTGGGAGGTACTGCGCTCGGCCGTCAGCTCCACATTGATCTGGTCCGTCTGAGAGATGGACGGAGGGACGAGAGAGAACGAGAAAAGAGGAGGAGTGAGCCATGAACGATGAAGAGGAGAGTTTCTTAAAGGCTTGGTAACCGAGAGATAATCGTCGCTTGAGGTTTTTTTGTTTCCGGCGTTTTCCTCACCTGGAGCAGAGCTCTCTTCAGTCTGTCGTTCACCAGCTCTGTGTTACACTGCTCCTCCTCCAACTCCTCCTCCAGCTGTGCGATACGGGCCTCCAGACGCCTTCGTTCCTCAGAGTTCAGAGAGCTGACAAACAGAGGGAGAAAGACAGGGATGCATCAAAAAAAAAAAAAAAAAAAAAAAAAGAGGTTGTGTGGTAGTGTAGGAGGCTTATCGTTATATTAGTCAAATCCTTCAAATACACATTGTTGGGGTAACAAACATGTCAGGCATTCGGGGGTGGGGTGGGAGGGGGGGGGCATGCACACACCTCTTGCCCGCCTGGTTGTTAAGCTCATCCTGTAGCTCGTCTCTCTCCTGCTGGGCTTGTCTCTTTGCACGTTCTGCTGCAGCCAGCTCCTACAGACAGACAGACAGAGAGAGCGAGACACAGAGAGAGAGAGAGAGAGAGAGAGACACAGAGAGAGAGATAAATACATAAAACAATGTAAGTGGCACTGCATCAATACAAAGATGAAAGAAGGTCAAAATGAAAAGCATGAGTGAGAGAGCGAGAGACAGATTAAAGTGGTGAGAGAGGCATCCCATCAAAAGAATGATCAAAGAAAGCAAACAGGAAAAGGAACAGAGAGAGAGAGAGAGAGGGAGAGAGGGAGAGAGAGAGAGAGAGAGAGAGCGCGAGAGAGGGAGAGAGAGCGAGAGAGCGAGAGAGAGAGCGAATAAAACACATGGTAGAGCAGGTGAGATAGACCATGTCAGAGCGACAAAATGAGATACAGACACAGAGACGGAGAGAGAGAGAGATGGAGAGACAGAGACAGAGAGATGGATGGTCTTGCGGACTGACCTCCTGGAGTTGGATCATGTCGGCTTCCATGCTCTTGAGCTTCTTCTCGTTCTCCTTGGACTGGGCCAGGATCTCCTCCCGGGACATACGAGTGTCCTCCAGCTCTCTCAGGACGTCCTTCATCTGGGCCTGAGGGAGAAACAGAGGAAAAGGTCATCATCTGATTTATTAGGTCCAATCGTATTCACAGAGTTTGTGAGTTTGTACAGTGTATGACAGTGCTTCTCTGAGAGGAGGTGCTTTGTCGTATGATTATATGTGACTGTTTCTCCATGAGGAAGAAATGAGTCGTGTATGAGGTTACGTTTCTCTGTGAGGAGACTCTGTGTTATGTGTGTGTGAGGTGTGTGTAACTGGAGTGCTGTGAGT
This sequence comes from Chanos chanos, assembly GCF_902362185.1. Classification (NCBI taxonomy): domain Eukaryota; kingdom Metazoa; phylum Chordata; class Actinopteri; order Gonorynchiformes; family Chanidae; genus Chanos; species Chanos chanos. Next base: position 4,260,009 of record NC_044510.1, read on the forward strand.
GAGGTGTGTGTGTGTGTGTGTGTGTGTGTGTACCTGGAGTTTCTTCAGCTGTTTCAGGGCCTCGTCGCGGTTCTTGTTGGCCATGTCGATGGCGGCCTCCAGCTCCTTCAGGTCGAGCTCCATCTTCTTACGAGCTGCCACGGCGATGGAGCGCTGCTTCCTCTCATCCTCCAGCTCCATTTCCATCTCCCGCACCTGGGCACGCACACACAAACTACATTACCCACACTGCACTACTCTACGCAATAATACAAACTTCATTACCCATACTGCATCTGAAATCACTGAATTCTAGATGTGATCCAGATAACATTACCCTACGCCTAAGTGGCATGGACTACACTGGTTGTTCTCCACAGATAATCCAGTATTGGTCTCCATTTAACTGCAACACCTTGGCTTTTCTGTATCTGTCTCCATCGGATTTCCATCAATGTGTCCATGCTACCTTTCTTAATTGCTCTCTAATCTCTGTTAATCTGTTCGGGGTGGGTGTGGTCTCGGCGTGTGTACCTGTTTGATGAGCTGCTTCCTCTTCTCCTCGCCCATCTCGTCGCGGCCCTGCAGGTCTCTCTCGTACTGGGCCTTCATGGCCTGCATGTTCACCTCCAGTCTCAGTTTGGCGTCCTCCGTGGCCTGCAGCTCGTCCTCCAGCTCCTCCAGCTGGGTCCGCATCTCCTCCAACTGCTGCTCCATGCCTCTCTTCGACTTCTCCAGCTCGTGCACCTGATGAAAGGGGTGAGAGAGGGGGAGGAATGGAAGGGAAAGAAGAGTAGAGGAGGGAGATGGAGAGGGAGAGAAAGCGAGAGAGGGTGAACTGTTTGAACATGATGACTGAATGTGAAGCTGCAAAGTCTTCTGATTGACTGACAGATTTCTGAGCTGAAGAACAGGGTTAGTCCAGGCCTGAACTGAACTTTGACTGGAAAAGGTCCGGGTTTAAGTGTGATCTAGTCTAACATGTACAATACAACATTTAAATGAATCAAAACAAACTGGACTCTCCCACAAACATCAATCGCTTCAGATGCCTGATTTGTGCTGCAGTACAAACAGACGATTTTTTTTTTCCATTTCACTAGTAGCTGGAGTTGCTCTTACGCTCTTGCCGACATCGTCCTTGGAGGAGACCAGGTCCTCCATTTCGGCGCGGAGCAGTTTGTTGGCGCGCTCCAGCTCGTCCTTCGAGTCCGACAGCGTCTCCAGCTCGCGGGTCAGCGCCAGGGCGCGGGTCTCCTTCTCTCTGGCTTCAGCCTCGGCCCTGTCTCGTTCCTCGGCGTAACGCGCGGAGATGGACTTCTCCTCGGCCAGCATCTACACAGGCAGACGCAGAGAAAGAGAATCCATTAGCAATCGGCTCAAGCAGAGGAGATGGTAATTCTCAATTCTAAAAGGCAGTAACTGTTTCTGTAGGGCCTTTGTTAAGCTGTGCATTTGTTTTAACGAAACCGAACGTAACGCGAGAGTTCGCAGCCGACTTAAGTCACGGTCCTGGTCGCTCACCTGGTCGAACTTCTTCTGTTTCTTCTCCAGGTTGGAGACGATCTGTCTCAGGTGGTCCTGGTCCACCAGCATGTCGTCCAGCTCCTGCTGGAGGCGGGTCTTGGTCTTGTCCAGTTTGTCATAGGCTGAGGCCTTCTCCTCCAGCCTTTGAGTGACGCTCTCCAGTTCTCTCTGAAGCCTCTTCTTCCCTTCCTCAGCAGTCTCCAGACTGCCCGCATCCTGCTCCACCCTCTTCCTCATATCAGCCAGCTAAAGAGAGAGAGAGAGACGGGAAAGAAAAACAGAGGGGAAAAAAACAGAGAGACAGACAGAGGAAAGACACCGAGAGAAAGCGAGAGATGCAGTGAGATAGGGAAAGGAAGATCAAGATGAAAACGAGTTAGGTGGATGTTTCAAAATGTAAAATTTACCTCCTTGCTCTTTTTTTGTTTTTGTTTTTTTTTGTTTGTTTTTTTTAAACATCAGTGATAGCACAGGAAGAGAGACAGAAAAAACAGTACAGATGAGGACCTGGGGTAACAGTGTTGCGATTGGTTGTGAAGTGGCAGGGCTGTGTGTGTGTGTGTGTGTGGGTGTGTGTGTACCTGGCCCTGCACAGTAAGGAGCTGTTTCTCCACATTCCTCTTACTCTCCTCCTCTTCCTCCAGTTGCTCTCTCAGGCTGTTCTGTTCATCCTCCATCTGCCGCAGACGTGTGTTGAGGGCGAGTTTCTGTCTGGTCTCCTCTTGGAGCAGTTCCTGCAGAGGAAGGAAAGAGAGAGAGAGAGAGAGAGAGAGAGAGTGTGAACGGGAGTGAGAACTGGCATTAGAGTCTATTTAAGAGAGGAAAAAACTTAAAACCATTAAACCACAAGTCATAACAACCCAAATTCATCAAGCATAGACATATTCATATTCATTCATAAACTCTGTCAACACTCTCTCATTTGCTGCTTTGGCAAACAATTAGTCAGGAGAAATTTTTGAATTTTGAAACAGTAAAACACACAATTCTGGCATGTTTTAATGCAGCTTCGAGCCAAACGACTCCCAAACAAAAGGAATAAAACGCCATCAGACGAGGAAACATCAGTTAGGTGATTCCAGCTTGAATTCATCATAGCATTACTCCATTTTCCTTAAACGTCTGAATGAAAAGTTTATTTAACTTTGTAATTAGTCTCAGGTTACTGCGGTGAGACAGTGGTGACTGGCCCAGACTCAGCCAGACACGCGATGAGTCTTTTTTCTCTCTAACCTGTACGTCCTGACACAAGATGAGTTTTTTTTCTCTCTAACCTGTACGTCCTGACACATGATGAGTTTTTTTTTCTCTCTAACCTGTACGTCCTGACACATGATGAGTTTTTTCTCTCTCTAACCTGTACGTCCTGACACATGATGAGTTTTTTTTCTCTCTAACCTGTACGTCCTGACACATGATGAGTTTTTTCTCTCTAACCTGTACGTCCTGGAGCTGAGACTCCACGGCGGTGCAGTCTTTCGACACTTTGATGGATTTGCCCTCTGCTTCGCTCAGCAGACCGTTCACGTTGTCCAGTTCCACCTGGTTACGAGACGGACACGGATTAACCCTCACACACCCTTCCCTCTGTTTCCTCTGTCAGTTAACTGTAACTGATCTTAACACAAGTCAATCAGTCAGTTCATGTAAAAAGATAGGTACCAGGGTAACACAGAGTTACAGAGTAACATAGGTACTAGAAAGACATATCAATATCAAAACTTATAGTGGGGACAGAACATTCGTAACACAGAACGTATTAGAGGGAAACAGACACATGAGGTTAAGTCATAATTTCAGCGGCGTGGGGACTGCCCAGTGGGCGCTACGCCCCGCGAGGGCAAAAGGCGAGGTCCGCACCTGTAGCTTGGCCACTCTTTCGGCCAGTTCTACGCGCTGTCTCTCGCTCTCGGCGTGTTTGACCTGCAGCTCCTGGACCTGAGCCTCCGCTTTCTTCCTGCGGTTCTCAGACTCTCCTTTACCCTGCATCAGCGTCTGGAGTTCAATCTGCAGCTCGTTCCTCTCACTCTCCAGAGCCTGCTTGGTCTTCTCCACTGAAACCTTATTCTACACGACCGAACACAGACAGACAGGCAGGCAGGAGACAGAGAGACAAGATAAGGGTAGAGAGAGAAAGACAGACAGGTTAGAGACGTGTACACATATACAAGAATGACCATTTGTGTGGCTGACAGCGAGTTTCTGTATGCGAACAAAACATAAATGAGTATTAGTAGATTGGGACTCTTGATGTCTGTGTAAGGTGAAGATGTGTACGAGAACGTATCAGAGTGTGCGTGTGTGTGTGTGTGTGTGTGTGTGTGTGTGTGTGTGTGAGATTGCTTGTTTTCTTTACCCTCTTGGCCTGCTCCAGTTGTTCGTTGAGTTCGTCGAAGGCCTGGCTGTGCTTCTGTCTCATCTCCAACAACTGCTGCTCATGAACTTTGGCTTCATCGTCCAGAGTCTTCTTCAAATGTGCTACCTCTGTCTCACGTTTAGCCCTGGTTCACGCACATGCGCACACACACACACACACAATTAGTGCAAGTGTTGTAACATTTGACTGCTATTCTCTATTGCATTCTTCAGGTCTACAAAGTGAAGAAAGTGATGGTCATCTACCCCCCCCCCCCCAACCAACTGAAACAAAGACAATGAAGAGACAAAATGACACCAACTTCACGGCTTTTTCCATTCAGTAAACCAGTTTCCATTCTCTCTCCAGTTACGGGCCAAAGATAATCATTATTTTCAATTCTGTGACTGCACTGTACGGACGTGCAGGGTGGATGGTGGAGCCTAGCACCTCCTTCACTCAGCTACATACTCTAAGCTAAAGACCAATAGTTTCCCTTCCTCCTATGGCCACCACATTAAACTGGGTGCGACTCGGATACATCGGGCGTCCATTTTGTTTCCGTTACCTGAGCTCCTGTTGGGCGGCGGTGGAGTCCAGTGTGTCTTCCAGTTCAGTCTTCAGAGCCTCTAGCTCCTCGCTCAGGTCTCGGCGGTGTTTCTCCGCTTTGGTGCGGGCGGCGCGCTCCAACTCCAGATCCTCCTGAAGCTCCGACAGCTGAGCCTCCAGCTCACGGATCTTCTTCTGGGCCAGGTTCTTCTGGGCTGCCTCCTCCTCAATCCTGAAAACAAACAAACAAACAAACAAACAAGAACAGGGAGGGTGAGATTTCATTTCATTTCCCCCAGAGGAACAATGTTAGCATGATAACAGAGAAATGGCAGATCCAGGGACAGGTGCAACACTAATTAAGCAAAATCTGTTCTCTTAATTTTCTCTAATATACAGCTACGAAACAAAGTGACAGGAGTAACGGGTTTATGCGTGGAAGGAGGTGTGGCTGACCTTGCCAGAGCCTCCTGGAGCTCCTCCTCTTTTTTGGCGAGTTGGGCGCGGAGCTCAGCGATCTGGGCCTGCAGCTCGGCGATCTGGTCGTGGAGCTCGGTGGAGTCGCCCTCCAGCTTCCTCCTGTTCTTCTCCAGCTCCTGCCTCATCTTCTCCTCTCTCCGCAGACGGTCTGGGGGAGAAAAGAAAAGAGGAGAGGGTTTTAAAGTTCAGTGCGTTTGGGGGTCAAAATGAAAATGTAAGAAGGAGCAGTTCGGGTACTCCTTTCCTTACTCTACTTTACTCCTTTTCTTCAAATTCTATAATGTTCATAAAGATTGCACAGTAGCCAGTAGTACCAGAACACTGGATGCCACTTTGATCTCATTCCTACATGATATGAAGATTAGGTGCTCAAAAAGGAGATGACAAGGAGATGATGTGATCTATGAAGTCTGTAAATGGGGCCATGGAAGTTCTCCACATGGCCTGAACTATGTGACCTCCTCCAGAGGCATTCTGGGATGTTGTCAATGATACACTTACCCTCCAAGTCAGTGATCATTGCCTCGTGTTTGTTCTTGAGTTTCTGCAGACTCTTGGACTTCTCCTCCTCCTCGGCCAGGTTGGTGGTGAACTCGGAGATCCTCTCTTCCAGAAGTTTCTTCTCCTATAAGAAGACCGACCAACCAACCAACAGCCAGTTTACAGTCATGCTCCTTAACACACACACGTACCCCAACTACTATGACCATGACAAAGTTGTTTACTGCGACGAACCTTGTTGAGTTTGTTGTTCTGGTCGTCAAGCACCATCACGTCCTCCTCCACCTTCTTCAGTTTGGCCTCCATGGTAACCCTCTCCAGCTGGAGCTTCTGCCTTGCAGCCTCCTCCTCATCCAGCTGCTGCTCCAGATCCTGAGAACAGGACAAAAAAAAAAGAGGAGTCGTCACATTCAGATCTTGTATGATTCAACCTATCGCAGAGGCCTGAGAGGACAATTCACCCAATCAGCATGCTCCTGGTCACTGTTATGAGTTAAAGCTGTGGTTAAAAGCGTTTCTGCTACAGAATTTGAGGCACTGTCAAAACTGGTCGACAGAGGCCTGAAATACTGGTAATTTCCAGGGACTGAAACAGAAGTACCAGTTTCTGATGTCATAAATAAGGCAGAGGGAACTGTCAGCGCCTCTTCATTTCATCAGCTCCCTCAATATTTTGTCACCCATATAAACCACTGACTTCTTTTGTGGTTGGTAATTCCATTTCATTGGTAAATGAATTGGAAAAAATCATTTTTGCAAAATATCCGTCTTTAAAAGACTGGGGATATTTCACACAATAACGGATGCCTGTGTATCAGGCAACTTCAAAACAATGCTCAACCAACTCTAGGCCTGACGGACTAACTAACAGGTCTCCCTCACCGTGATGTTCTGTTGCATCTTCTTCTTCTCGGCCTGCAGCTGGTTGGCTCGCTCCTCCTCCTCCTCCACCCGGGCCTCCAGGTCGTGGAGGATCTCCTCCAGCTCCTGCTTCTTGGCCACCAGACGGTTCCTCATCTCGTCGGCCTCAGCGCACAGGTCCATCTCTGCCTGGAGCTGCTCCTGCAGGGCCATCTTCTCAGCGTTCAGCTACGAGAGACAGAGAGAGAGAGAGAAACGGTTGGTGACTTCGGGAGACTGCGCTTGTCCTTAACGTTCTCTCTTGGATGTCCGTTAACGGAGCTCTAGCTCTAGGTGAATAAGTCTCTAGGCTCCTCTGTGTGTTTGTTTCAGCCTTGGTTTCAATGGCCGGATCATTACAGTCAACAGGAGTTTGTTCTGCGCTCATTTTCATGACTGAAGAACGGTGCAATAAAATAAGTTAACAGGTAAATCATCATCAAATGATGATATGGCTCAGGCCCTAGAGGCAAATATGAGGAAGATTAAAATCAAAGCCAAACGCTTGGAGGAGAAAACTGATTCTGTCTATCAGGCAATGACTTATTATATAAATGACACTGGCAATCATTACACACTAGTGATCCACTGCTGACAATGAGGTTGAGGCAATCAGACCCCACACAGTACACGATACAATAACTCCACATTCTCTGTGTGTGTGTGTGTGTGTGTGTGTGTGTGTGTGTGTGTGTATGTATGTATGAGAGTGTGTGTGTGTGTGTGTGTGTGTGTGTGTGTGTGTGTGTGTGTGTGTGTGTGTATGTATGTATGTATGAGAGTGTGTGTGTATGTATGAGAGTGTGTGTGTGTGTGTGTGTATGTATGAGAGTGTGTGTGTGTGTGTGTGTGTGTGTGTGTGTGTGTATGTATGAGAGTGTGTGTGTGTGTGTGTGTGTGTGTGTGTATGTATGTATGAGAGTGTGTGTGTGTGTGTGTGTGTGGTCCTGTACCTGTGCTTGCTTGGTTTCCATCTCCTGGAGCTGCTGCTCAGCCAGCTGCTGTTTCTCCTTCACCTTCGTCAGCTCCTCATCCTTGGCCTGCATCTCCTCCTCCTGACGACTCACCTGCAGCAGCGGCTTCACCTGCACACGACCCCACAGAGAGAGAGGGTCAGATCTTACACATCACGCAACTTCACATAAAACACATTCACATGATACATGTCTGATGAGACTGACCTAACACAGATCATCTACCGATAACTCCTTTAGCTTTGAGTTTTCATTTTTATAATCTCAAATTATTTTCTTGGAGATTTCTCTTGGTCCTGTGCTACATACATTGTATACATATCAACATCGTACACGCACGTAAAAACGGGGACCATAAACTACACACACACAAACAGATGCTTGCCACATCTTCCAGTTTCTCTAGATCATCTAAACTTGAGCATGTTTGTGATATACAGTATTCCTTGCTCCTTCTCTCTCTCTCTCTCTCACTCTCTCTCAGTGTTTTGGTTGTATACCTTAGTGAAGAGTCTCCACCACTGCCAGTTCCGGAGTTTCAGGTAGGCGGCACAGTTCCTCTGGATCACTCTCATGGCTGTCAGCTGCTGCTGTCGCTTAGCAAACGCCCTGTCAATCAAACCACGCAGCAGAGTCAGGGGTAATAACAGCGATAAGTGTACACACAGGAGGCACAAACGATATTCTGTGCCAGAAGATAACAGTTTGTTACCTCAACCAAAGAACCAAACCAAAAAAAACAAAGGTGTTTTCCCTCACAACATTGACTTTCACCAATTTAGTTTAAAATTGTAGGTTTAATTAGAACTCGATGGCTGCAAGTCGGTGATGCTCACTTTCGGGCGACGTAACCACGGCACCAGGCCTGGAAGCTGATGATGACGTCAGTGATCTTCATGTCGCGCTCCTCCTCCAGATGGGCCAGGACTCCGGCCCGGAAGAACACTTTGCTCTGACCGATCCGGTACAGGTTGGGGTCCAACTCCAGAGCCTTGATCTGAGAGACAGGGACAGATACCACTTTAGTACGTCAAGATCAAGGGCACTGCTTCATACTGTGGAAGAGTATTGGTAATGAGACTTTGTTGAAGGTTATACATGAAGAATGTTCCAGAATCAACAGATGCCTAAGTTCCATCGCATGCAGGAACGATCCTTAACATACAAAAGGAGGCTCAGAACTTTTTTGGCACAGCTGCAAAATGTAGAACATTCTATAGCAGAGATATAGGGAGAGATACTTCCTGAGTCCAGGACTTCAGTCAGCTCTGCCTCTCGGCCCCAATGGTTAACATCAGGACAAATGTAGAAAGACATGTAGTAAACTCTCCCTTACCATGAGCACACAGGCCTGTTTGCCATCCATGAAGCCCTTAGGGATGGCATTGGGGGTGAGGATCTCATATCTGGAGAATAAACAGAAGAGGAAACAAACTTTAGCTTTTCTTCAATTCGGAGGAATGGTGGAGAGTGTAAAACAGACATGGACGTGTTTTAACACACTACGTTCAGCAGAATGAGGACCACTGTGAAAACTGTGGAGATTAGCCCCTCTGCGCCCCCCCCCCAGAAAAAAAGAAAACAAAACTTTCATTCTTTGTTTGCCTTCTCATAGCACGACAAGAAAAATTACGGTCTTTCAGTGAACAGTTACTGCTGAATAGGATGTCTGTGTTTTGGGAACCCTGGTTCTGGGCTCAGGTCCAGTACCTCTGCCTGAACTCTTGGAAGACGATACGATTGGGGAAACCCTGTCTGCAGATACGGATCCCCTCCAAGACACCGTTACATCTCAGCTGCTCCAGAACCAGGTGGGGGTCCAGTTTACCCGCCTGGGAGAAACACACACAACAGAGTCCAAAATCAACACCACACCAGATCCACATATCTAACCATGAGCAAGAACTGTCTCATCTACATGCTTCTAGTAACTTCTAGTAACTTCTAGTAACTATTTCTAGTAACTTCTACAACTTCAATTTATCAATCATTATCATCTCTGTTTTTATGACTGTATCTGACTCTTTCGACTGCTGTGTAACCTTCGCTATTTGCATCGTGTGTTGTACTTCCTAACACATATGTAAAGCACTTTGGGCTGCTAACCACAAAATATGTTAATCAAATTTATTCTTACTATTATTACAAACAAGGTGCAAAACAAGCCTAACCAGGCTAATGCAGTCAGATCCAAAGTATGATGACTGCTGGACATAAGTTACTGAGTTTGAATTCAGTAACTATTTAGAGTTAAATGTCCTGATCCTTCAGTTTGAGAGGTTGACTGCGAGGCTGTCTGTTGGCAAGTCATTGAGGTTGAGTTGTGGTTGGTGTTAGTGAAAGGGGAGAGTCTGGGATTTTGGGGGGGTACCTTTTTCTCGTGGTTGGGGATGATACAGCGGACGAAGTTGGGGTTGGTGTTTCTCAGAGTGGCCATGAGTTTGGCGAGCTGCTCCTTATAGAGCTGACCCACGGTCCGGAACATTCCCTTACGGGTCTTAAAGGCTCCTGGCATCTCGGACATGCCTGCCACCTTATCCAGGCCCACGATACGGTCCACTGAGAGAGAGAAAGAGAGAGAGAGTGTCAATATGACATCGACGTTGCCGGCTCTGCCCAGCCAAGCTCTTCACACGATAAAGGCACACACGTTTACCCACAGTCTTCCCATCCCCTGTTTTTTTTTTTTCCAGGAGAGAGAGAGAGACAGGGAGAGAACGAAAAGACTATAAGAACTAAGTCAACACTGGTGACAAACCACACCACCACGCAGTGAATGGAAAGGAGAGAGGGAATGACGAATGAAGGAAAGAGGAGTGAGAGGGAGAGAGAGAGAGAGAATGAGAGGAATGTCACACAATGCAGGTGCACAAACAGCACAATGGAACCAACGCGATGCAGTGTGTGTGTGTGTGTGTGTGTGTGTGTGTGTGCGTGTGTGTTGTGTGACATAAATATGTGACTGCGAAATGCTTTACATATCACAGCAAGACTACATATGTACTGTTTGAAATGAGTGCATGTGGGTTCTTGATAGTGAATTTGAACAGGATTCTGTGCAGCTGTTTAGTGATAATAAAACGAAACCCATGCAGTATATATATATACCCAAGTCTGCAGTAACCTTGACCAACACCAGGGGGCCCAAATCACACTATTTCACAGAAAGGGAGAGAGGGAGAGAGTTTAGTACAAGGAGAACCAGATAGCAGAGAGCACAGACTCAACCGCAGACTGCTGAAGCTAGGCAAGGTTAGGGAAGACACAAATTAGTTTGAACCTTGACATGACTATAACTAAACAGGAAGAACTGAGGAAGGAGATGGGCTCAAAAGGCAAACAAAGGTTAAATGTGACCGGGATTATGGAGAAGGGGAGAAGGATTATGGAAAGATGGACAGCTTGAGAGATAGAGACAGAAAAAAAAAAGTCACCTGGCTCTATATGAAGGAAAGGAAAACGCTGATAAAAATAGGCTCTCTGACAACTCTGAACCTCTGAGAGCCAACGGAGAAAAAACAAATGAACATAAAAAAAAAAAGACAAAGAAAGATAAAGAAAGAGAGAGAGCACAAACCAAAAACGGTGCGTACAGAGGACCAGGGGAAGGAACAAAAAAAACACAGATGGAGAGTCAAAGGAAAAGACAGAGGGTCAAAGGTACCAGACAAAGGATGAGAGAGAGAGAGAGAGAGAGAGAGAGACGTGAAAATTCAGGATCGAAACCAAACCCTCTCGATCGCGACGCGACCGCTTTATAAACACAGTCAAAACAAACACATCCTCTGTTTCGAGAACAGCTTATACAAAAAAGTTGTTGACAGCGATTCTTCCTTTTTGCACAAACAAAGACACTGGAAATTACAAGGTCGCACCTTTCCTCTACCCGCTCTGCCTGCGGAATCGACAGCAAGTATCTCCTCACCGTGGTCCTGCTTTAGAACCTTAAACGCAACTAATCCGTCCTGCAGTCTCTCAACCGGGTTCACCTGCGACATAGAAGGTATCGCGATTTCTTTCGCCAAACAAGCTCATCACTCACCATCCTTCCAGAGTTCGGACACAAACTTGTCAGTTGATTGGTTGAGTAGAGTGGCCACGTTGTCATTCAGCGGGTCCATGTTCTTCATCAGCCATTCATCTGCTTTATAGTCCACCTAAACAGCGAGAGAGAACCAATCAGAAAACCCATTAATGTCAAACCCCCGAGTCTTTGTTGAGAGCAAATGACTTTGAAGTCCACGCAGCTGAACTTGCACAAACCTTTCCGGCGTAGTGGATGATGCAGAAGTCTGCTTCGTCCTTCAGTTTCTTGGGCTTGTGGAACTTGGGGTGTGTTCCCTGCTCCTGGAGAACCTTTTCCACAAAGCTCTTGTCTGTAGCTTTGGGGAACCAACATTCTTCATCAAGCAAGGCCAGAATACCCGGAGGATTGGCCTAGAACAGCAAAAAACAAAACTAGGTATTTAGCATAAGGGCTGAGTATTCGAAAAGCGGAGAACAGTGGAAGGAAACCAGTGTGGACCTCAGTTACGACACACATAAATCTCATCTGGGCGGCTACACCTACGTTAAGTAAACAGAACTGGAACAAAAACTGCTGAAAGAAATATTGAACTTGGATCACAAACTGAACATAAGACTTTGTCACGACACAACTCAGACTTGTCTACAGACCAACGGCAAAACCAGGACCAGACTTCAAAAGGGACTGGAACAGAACTGAACTGAACAAGGAGCATGTATGGTGTGAGTCAATGCGTGAGACCAGCTGAGGGTGAGCTGGTGTGAAATTCATGTGCAGGGAGGGGGGGTGGAGCTCACTGGCTTCTCAATGAGGTCGATGCAGGGCTGCAGGTCCAGGCCAAAATCGATGAAGCTCCACTCGATGCCCTCGCGCTGGTACTCTTCCTGCTCCAGGATGAACATGGTGTGATTGAACAACTGCTGCAGCTTCTCGTTAGTGTAATTAATACACAACTGCTCAAACGAGTTCAGCTGGAAGAGAGAGAAATGGAAAGGAGTTCAGTTAAAAAAAAAAAAAAAGCTAAAAATACCGCATTTAAAAAATACATAATTGACAACCTTAAAGGCTCCGTCTTGCCAAAGGGCTCAAGTTTACAGGGTTTGGACCCAATTCAAAAACATCTACACTCATAGCTCTTTCCCCTCTTGCGCTTCATTGTCCCCCAAGAGTCTTGTTTACCTCAAAGATCTCGAACCCGGCGATGTCCAGGATGCCGATGAAGGAGGCTCCCTGGCGTTTGGTCTTGTCCAGGGCTTTGTTGATGCGCATGACGAGCCACCGGAACATCCTCTCGTACGTGGCTTTGGCCAGAGCCTCCACCGCGAACTCCGCCTGCTCCTGGGTCTGAGCCTTCTGCACGTAGTCCCGGCCCACTTTGATCCTGGGCGACAGGATGGCGCGGGCGAAGTCCGTCACGTTCATGCCCATGAGATGGCATACCTTCTGGGCAGCTGAAAGGGGGAAGAGAAAACCAGTTTGGTTTTTAGCGACCGAAGCTGTTTTTCTTGTAAGCGCCTTCCGTTCCTGGGCAAATCGTCGCAGTCGGATAAATAACGCGTTTTTTTTTTTAATCGCTGAATTAAGGTCAATCTCTGCCGTATGATAGAATCGTCAAAGTCAAATACATATTTGAAAGACAAATTAATTGACTGAAAATAGCTTTGGCGTGACTCACAAAGGCTTGTGAAGCGGTCCAACAGGTCGATAAACAATTACCTGTGTCATCAGGCATGGAGGCCTGGTCGGAGTGACGCTCCTTCTTAAAGGTCATGTTACCAAGCTGAAGAACTGCAGACACTACCTTCAAAAGACCTACAAACAAACAAGCAAACAAACGCACACTTTAGTTTAACAAGGTAAGATGCAAAAAGTATTCAGATGTCTTCTCCAATGACTGATAAGGGGCAAAAATGATTCAAACTGCAAAATTTAAAGGGAAAAAAAAAAAAAAAACGCACACACACATCAAAGCATTTTTGAGCAAAAGAGGACAAGTTATTTACCCGTTTGCTCATCCTCGGGAATTCCCATGATCCTCATGGACTCCATGGTCTCAACGAAGAGGTCTTTGTCCTGCTGGCCAGGGATGGTCACGTTACCATTGGACAGGAAACGGTAGTTGTTGTAGTTCTCCAGGCATAGCTCAGCTAAAAAAAAAACAAAACAAAAAAAAAAACAAAAACAGATCAATCAACACAGACACGCAAAAATAAAGAACAGTCAAAACGGTAGAGAGCTAAAAGCTGAGAGTCACAGTTAGGGTGGGGACGGAAATGCAGCTATGAGAAGAGACGTCTTTCAGACATTGCTGATTTGTAATGGGAGACTAAAAAAAAAGTTCAACAATGCTGAATTTGGAGCTCTGTACCTCAGCCGATTTTCTACACGCATTTCTCTTCGGTCATACAGATTTAGAAACGGACGTAAACCTCAGCGTTCGGGTTTGGGTAGATATTTTTTTTTTTTACAGCGTTACCAAAACAAATAAAATATGTGATATACGGCGGGTAGGGAAAAATTCCCCAGAGAACTAGTTTTTGTAGATCCATCAGATCCAAATCCTGATAGACTCACATCGCCTCTTGTCTCCAGCTCCAGTAAGCAGGTAGTAGAAAATATGGAAGGTTCTCTCGTCTTTGGCCTGGCGAATTGCACGAGATTTCTCCAGCAGGTCTAACAGTCAGGCAGTCAAGGACTAGCATGGAAGGTTCTAGCAGCAGCAGCCATTTTAAGACTCTATGGTCTACAGTAATGACGGACGGCTACAGCTTAAGAGAACATATATGGTGCTGTATTTATGCAGGTGAGATAGAAACGCAAGTACAGCCTATTACTACATATCTCAAACTTTGAGTAACTACCAGTGGGGAAATTAGCATAATTAGAATTAGATGACTGTCCTAATAACAACTCAACAATCATTTTATAAGGATACAGGTCTCAATGTTAGCACCGACGATGTAGCCATTGACGTCGAAGTTGATTCGAATGAATTTACCCTGCAGAAAAGAGATGCCAGTTACTTAAAGAAAACAACACTCATTTTCATCCTAAAAGCAATACTGTTGGATGAACGTATACTGAAATGAGTGAAAAAGAGGTCTTACGAATCTTGAGGAGTTATCGTTCTTCACCGTCTTGGCGTTACCAAAGGCCTCAAGGATTGGGTTAGCCTGCAGCAACTGCTTCTCTAGCTCCCCCTGTTGGACAAAAACAATACACACACCCACAAGGCCTTTCAGCCACGTTAACTAGTTTGAGTTAATGAATCCATCACACGTTCACTAGCTTTTTATCTTCAAACAGCTCTAACAGATAATGACTGAGGTAAAACAGAAGTCAAACATTGCAAGACATTCACATTTTATACTATACTGCTCATAAGAATCACTGAAACACTGTCAAGTTTTGCTGAAAGTAAAAAAAACCATCAACACTACTGTGCGAATACAAAAGAAAAACCAATATGTAATAAAACCCCAACTCTTACCTTACTTTATTTTAACAGGGATCATGGTGTTTAAAAGTTTAAGTTACACAGACACACATAAAAACCCAAACAGTGCAATGTTAGTATCTGCACACAAACACAGCCCGTGACCCATCACCTCTCATATGTCCAGACAGTTTGACCCCCTGACCTCATGCATAACATTCTCACACAAACCAAAAATACCCTTAAAAACATCCAAAAAACTCCAGATACCATTTAGACTGACATTTCACTCGAAGCTGATCTAAGCCATGCTTGGATGACATTAAGAAATTCTGACCATATAACTTCATCTACATAAAACCTTGCAACACACATACACACACATACATACACACACACACACACACACACAAAACCATAGGTTTTACTAGCAGCACTGAACATTTCACGGTGAACACTACTGTAGATAAACACCATAAAATTGGGCAAAACGCTACAACGCCCCCCCCCCCAAAAGTATTCTCCCCTCCTAACACAACAATTTACTCTTTACATCAACAAATACTAACAACTTAATTTAGAAAGACATTAAGCACTGAACAAGGTCTAAAAGCATTTACATTGTATAAGCTGGAAACATATATAGGGTTAAATCTTATGAAAAATCCAGACCCCCCCCCCCCCCCCCCCCCCCCCATATTCTCATGAACCATACATTCCTTTACCGTGACTGATCACTCTCCCGACCCAAACATCCATCAAAGCGAGTGTTTTTGTTCAGAGTCAGTGAAATACACAGTTGGTCTCGACAGAGAAACAAGAGCCAACGTGACCAATGAGATGGACTTGGTGCAGACTTCTGGACAAGAACACTGGGAAATATGCGCAGAGACACAAACACGCCAACGCGTAAACACAGGACAAACGCGTAATCACACAACAATCACACAGACATATAACAAACAGCCACGCGGCAGGCGCACACACACACACGCACGTACGCACGCACGCACACACACACACACAAATTTTGATTAACACAACAGTCAAGCATATCCCTGAATCCCAAAAGGAACAAACAGGCTAAGGACGACAACGGAACATACAATTCAAACAGACAAGACTGAGAACGCTAACTGACAGCCGCTAACTGGGCCAAGCTACGTGTACAGAGAGGGTATTTCTATTATAAATGTATGCTATGTATGTGTGGAAATAACAAACACACACACACACACACACACACACCTCTTTTCTGTTCTCGTTCTTGTCTGTCTGAATTTGACACGTTTGCCTTTTCCAGTCTCACCCAGGACGTGACCACTTCTGCGTGACCAGCTAGCCCGCTAGATAGCACGTTTGAGCAGCAATAGAAAAGACAAGGGACTGGACCATGACAAATAATAAAAACAGAGAGAGAGAGAGAGAGAGAGGATGGGGGGAAAAGAGAGGGGGGGGGCGGGTGGGTAACTCACATGTGACAGGACGCCGCTGTTCTGTTGATTAGGAGAGAAAGAAACAACCTCAAACCAACTGCTATGTTAGCATTCACATTTTTTCCTCATAAGGGATTGGACGGGAATGAATCCGTCAAGTTTCTATTTAAACAGCATATCTGGAATGGCTGGTCTATTATGTTTTGGTAAAAACATAACGTACTCACTGTCCCTTTTCATGAAATTTCACCATGAGATAAATATGTATTCAATTCATTAATTTGGAGGGAACACACAGAATTGCCTAGGGGGAAAAAACGTCTATTTTAAAAGCGATTAAATTACCAAAAAAGAATCTGGTTGTGTGTTCCTTGGTCTGCTAGAACACATTCAAACGCACAAGTTTGAAATTGGTTAGGCTAATCCAGATGTAGTTTCATATGGGAACAATTACAAATACCAAAGGAAACCTGCAGCACAACTTGCCACTTTAATAAAATCAAGATCAGGACAGTGACGTCGCAAAGGAAGTCCACGGATGCCAAAAGAGTAATTTATAGTAAAAAAACAAAAAAAGACTTTTGGCTTATCAGTAGCAGCTTGAGATTTCTGAAATGTCTTCTCCTTCACTGACGTGTTCCTACGCTACTTTCGAATGCCAATGTTGGCCGTCCGTTTGGTTTTGGTTTCAAAGAGTTCACTGGCAAAGCAATGGTTTTTGACTGGGACATAAATACTCTCCATCTCGCTAGAACGCTGCTGATGTATGGAAAGAATACAATGTACCAGAACTGTAACAAAGTGCTTTTACACAAATGTCTCTCTCACACACACACGCACGCGCACACACACACACACACACACACACACACACACACACATACACATCCATGTCCCTTATGGTCATTATGGATTGAAGAACATGGGAAAATGGAGCAGAACCTGATAAGAACCTGATAAGATGAAAGGAACAGTGAAAAAGAAGAACAGGTTCGGTTCAGAGGAGGAGGGGTGGAAAGAAAAACAAAGACAGAAGCGAGGGGGAAAAGAAGGAAAGGCAAGTAGAGGCCATGGAAGAAGGGAAGAAAAAAGAAAAAAAAAAGAAAGAAAGAAAGAAAACAGAGGAGAGGGGTTGCTGACCTGGTCTTTCTTGGTCTTGTGAGAAGAGGCGACGTGCGCCAGATACTGAATGACCTTCTTGGTGTTCTCTGTTTTCCCTGCTCCAGACTCACCTCTGAGAGTAAACAAACAAACAAAGAAATAAACAAACAAACATCGGAAATGAACTCGCATCTAAACTTGAAGGGGAAACATTCTGTGGTAAAGATGTTGTGATTGAATTTCCACACAGACTCACGTGCACAGAATAGACTGATCTTCACGATCTGTGAAAGAGACAAAACAAACGAAAGAGCCAATAAGGATGATGATAAAAACAGAACAAAAACCAATCTAAACATCAGAGATATGAAGACGTAGTATAGAGGGGTTTTTTTTTGCAAGACGTCCAAAGTTTTTACAGTTAAAGTATATAGGCTTTGTATGCAAGAGAATGCTATGTCACCTGAAAGTTACCTATTGCCCGGCAATTACCAACGCAAATTAAAATAAATAATGAAACTGTTCACTCTGTCCCACACCCATGCCTGCAGAGTTTTGTCTCAGAAAGAGGAAGTGTATTTGCTCATAGACAGGAAATCAATATCCGGATTCCGTTAGCTGGAAAGGGCGCTGCTTTTTAAGTCAGGCTCAGAATAAAGTCTGAACCAAAAAAACAAAAACACAAAACAAAACAAAAAGAAAGCCCTGTCATCCACGACAAGCATCAGTCAAAGCAGTGAGTTATAGAGAAATAAAAGACCTAAACAATGGAGGCTAATGAGACAACATGGGAGACGCTGACTGACATTAAAACTAATACGGGAAACCAAGAGGGGAAGAGGGGGGGGAGGGTGACTTCTGAAACATACATTCTGTTCCTATTCTCCCGGCTATAGTGGCAAGCTCTCATTTTATGAGATGGGGAGCTTTCCAGGTGGGCTTTATTCAGGCCTGAGGGGGATTCTGGGGGAAAAAAAAGGGTTCTTTGGTTGGTGAGTTCTTCGATTTGTCGCTTGGTTTCGGGCTCTAGCTCAAGGCTAAATGCTGTGGAAAGCTGCCGTTACTAAAATGAGGGTTAGCAGTGACACACGACGCACCGCCCAAAAAAAAGAAAAAGAAAAAAAGAAAAAAAAGAAGGCTAGGAGTCAGTACTGCGCTATGGTTCATTTCTGTTGGGAGGGACTATGATTATTCCGATTTGAGAGAGCTGATTCTAATGGTTTTTTGAATACGCTGTAGATTAAGCACTGGCGCCAGAATTTATGATTGTGAGAGTGTGTGTGTGTGTGTCTGTGGGCGTGTGCGTGCGCACGTTTAGGTGTTTAACAGACTGAACACAAGACAGGATTCAAACTCTGTCAAAACCGTGACTTAACGCCATGTCTGAACATCGCGGTGACAATGAGCACAAAACGGACACGGTCAAAGTCCATAAAAAAATTTTTTTAAAAAAAACCACGATTGTCTGGACAGATTTCACAGAGTGAAGCTCAATGAGGTCCTAAAGACACTTTGACGACGTGACTGTGTGTGTGTGTGTGTGTGTGTGTGTGTGTGTGGGGCGGGACACTCACCTTGCATCATGCTTCTGTAGGCAGAGTCCGTAATAGCATAGATGTGTGGGGGCATCTCGTGACGCTTTTTGCCTTTATACATCTCAATGATCTCCTCTGAGTAGATAGGCAGGTTTTTATATGGGTTGATCACCACACAGAAAAGCCCTGAGTATGTCTGACAGAGACAAGGACAGGGAGGGAGAGAGAGAGATGTAACAGTTAGATTCACTAAAAATGTTCTACATTTGGTATAAACGGACGCCATATATCCACGAACTCGTATGTGACCGTAGAGAAAGGCATCATTTGACCCTGAAGTATTATGTGAGAAAAATAGTTCTTCTTTTTGTTTGCTTTGATCTTGTCACTTTGTGTGATCTAAGACTACCCATGCCAAAAACGTGGGAGGGAGACACGCATGATTGACAGCTCTTATTTACAGCCACTCTCCCTCTCTCTCCGCCCCCAGTTTTTCTGTCTGCAGTTGATGATTAACTCGAAGATAATGTGGAGACAGCACAAGGAAGTGGACCAGCGTGCTAATAAAGAGGAGAGGTCCTCCGATGGGGAAATCCTGGAGGAGGGCTGGTAAAAAGTTCTTCAAAATCCCCTCCCTTGTCGTCCTCCTCTCTCTCTCTCACACAGACACACACACACACACACACACACACACACACACACACGTCCTCACTCTCCAGCAGAGAATAACTTTCGTAACCTTTTAACCCTGCCTTGTCCAAACCCTTAGTGTTGAGGCCACATGCCCCTCAAACGCTCCTTTCTGTAGCGCCCCCCCCCCCCCCCAACCCTGACCCCACGGTGCCCCACCTCACTGACTCCAAAAGATCCTTCACTCCCTGACCCTCCCCCTGACTGCAATACCTGTCTCCTGCCTCTCTAGTTTATGGTCATCCCTCCTGTATATCCATCCTTCTTTGTCACCCATTCATCCTCTCTCTCACTCTCTCTCTCATCTTCCTGGCATTCCTTTCCCCCCTTTATGCCTCTTGCTTATAGAATACAGAATCTCTTTCTTTCCATCTCTCTGTCTCTCTCTCTGTCTCAGATCCAAGTTTGTGTGGAGAGTGTTCAGTTCTGAGGTGTTTAATTTAGGTCAAGACTCCCCTGACACACCCCGTGGGGGGGTGACCGCAGTGTCAGTTTGAGCGGGTGACGGTCCGGGTTTCAGGAGTCGTCATCGTTCCCTTTGCTTCGGGAATAATGACATTCATTACTGAGCAATAACAACATTCAGAGCTGATTAACATTCCATATCCATTACATTTCCAGTTAGGCCTGAAACTCAAACCCCAAGGCATCTGCACCTCCTCCTCCTCCTCCTCCTCTCCATTCCCCGCTCTCTTTCCATCTCACACCGCTCCATCTCCACCTCCCCTTCAGACCCCCTCTCTCTCTCTCTAAATCCCTCCTTCTTCCCTCTCTTTCTCCCCCTCCCGTACTCGCTGTCCACTCCCCTCCTTCCCTTCCCTCAGGAGAGCATTGTTCCCTGTAGTTTCCTGTTTACGGCAAAACTCCAAAACAGACAGAGTGCAAGAGTATATGAAAGAGAGAGAGAGAGAGCGAGAGAGAGAAGGGTTGTAGTGAGGCAGGCCACAAACCTGTTCAACACACACACAAAAAAAAATACCTTCAGTCTTAAGCTCTATTTGAACAGGTAGATAACGCACAAAGCATTCCTTCAGATCCCTCGGAGAGCAGAGGAGTCCGGCTTAAACGGGCTGTCACAGACGATCACTTCCCTGGGATAATTAGGGAAATGGATAGAGGAGCTGTGGGAATTTGGCCAGAGCCGTCCGTGCTGGAAAATAAGCTGCCAGGACCAGCTGAGATGTCTAATCTAATATATTTGAGGATGGCTGTTAAAATTAGCTTTATCGGGAATTAAGTGAAAGGGAATTCTTCTGGGCTGTGGATCAAGGTATAGGAAACATTACTTCAGAGAAACTGCAGTCAGCTTTTTTTTTTCTCATCTCTGCTCAAAAACACACCCGAATCAGCTAATCAGTGCCTTCGTGTGCGTTTGAAAAGCAGTCATGTCTGTTATTTTAACGGCTGGAAGAAAAGTCTGAATATCACTGTCACTCAAAACGAGGAAGATTTTGGCTCCAAATTACATAATTGCATCTGATATTTGCCTCCCTGTGTTTTAAGTTTATAAGGGAGATGAATGAACGCGTGTGTGTGTGTGAGAGAGTGAGAGCGAGAGAAGCATAACACACTCACATAGATGAGCCCTGAATAGTATCGCTCCTTCAGGTTGTGGAGCACAGACGCCTCGTTCAGACAGGTCAGCTCGGCCATGTCCTCCACCTTGCTGAATTTGGGCGGGTTCATTTTCTGGATGTCGTCTTTGTTCACCTTCACTTTCTTCCCGGAGTCGGACAGCTCCACCATGACCTCGTCGCCCCGTTCCTCCTTTATGGAGCCGGCCTCGAAACCCAGGCGTTCCGACGGAACCCATACCAGTTTCTTGGTGGCCCAGTCCGCCTGTATCAGTGGGTTGTTGACCATGTTGCGGTCCACGTACAGGAACTTGTCTGCATCCGACATGGTTGCTAAGGAGAAGAGAAAAAGGGAGGAACGAGTGAGTATTAAGAATACTGGCATGACTGAACAGTGAACAGTGGAGGCGACAGATGAATGTGTTTTTCAGCCTTAGCAATCTCATGAATGGCATGTTCTAGACTATACTGTAGACTATTCGACACATAATTCAGCCAGCCAAAGACAAACTGAATTAAGTTTGTTAGCACAAGATTGCAGTAGAAATGTGTTGCGTGTCCTGAGGATAAACTGGACGAGACTGGAGAAAGGCCAGGGAAACGAACCTAATAATTCGCATGAACGAGAATGTACAGTCGGAACATCGTGACAGTACCCTAATATCATCAAACAGTCAAAATATCAACAGACGATGCAAAAACAATCGACCTTAGAGGAGCTTGTTTTCATTTTAAACCAGTTGGCCCGAACAAATGGCCTACACATGAGAAACTTGGTCTCGACCAAAAAAAAAAATTGCTATTTTTGAGGATCTCAGTTTAAACAGTTTTCTCTCTTGAATGGAGAACCTGAGTCTGATAAAACTTTTAATTAAACCCACATCTTTAGAACGAAGTTGCTCGCCTCACAAGCCAGAGTACGTTACCAACGTATGAGCTAAAGCTAAAAGCTAACGATCCAAAGGGTATCAACACAAACCAGACCTACAGTCTCCTCTGCTCATTTATCTTACAACCCCCGAGGAATGCAAGGGTCAATTTTAAAGATCTTGCCCATCACACAGAAATAGCTTAGGGTAAACCAGGATCTCATAAAACGCACACACTAACGTCAGTGGGCTAAAGCCCAGCGCTGGTAAACTCTCCAGATGCAAATGAAATTACGAGCTGCTTGCGACCTTTTTTCAATCAGTTCTCGCCTATATATCTCGCCGAGTCATAAAGTTCCTAAAACACACACACATTTGTGGTAATGTACAACATGTGTTGACCATTTAATTGAAAATGAGTGGGTTTTGGAAACGACTTTGTTGATTACATGGTTGAGAAACAATCTTCGGCAAAACACTTTGCACTTTCGAGCTGCGTAAAATTTAAGTGGAGGATTCTCTCTGTGGGTTTGGGGAGAGATTGAGGACGGTGGCGCCTCGGAGAATCCCTAATGGGACGACAAGTTCCTAAAGTACAGGTTGTAGATTCAGCTCATTGGGGGCTGTCAAGTCGGATTAGCATGAGAACACAATGAAAAGTTTGTCCGTGTTTTTTTTCCCTCTGCAAAGTAGCCTGGGGGATATACTGTAGCCTCTATTAAAAACATCGCACAGAGACACCGTAGAGATGAGAAGAAAAAAAAAAAGCTCACGGTCAGGCCCCAACACGACCGAAACGGCTGGTACAGTTTTCTCACGCTTCGTCGCTAATCAAAAGCTAAACGCTGAAGCCACAGAAACGGAGAGCAAGTGACTTGACAAGTACTACCGGAGCACATGATTACATAAGCGTCAATGCTCTTCTGTCCAAGCATAAAGGCAATTATGTGAACATGATGTACCGAATCACATGGAGTCTCGGTCTTCTCCGACGCAAATGAACACAATGCTGATGCAACTGGAGCACAATGCATCACCGACTACGAGAATATGCTTTAAAAGGCACTGTGAGCAATGGTGTGCTCTTAGACGACAGTTGGGAGTTGTAGTTGAAAATAAAAAACTTCAAATGCGTCATATATTAACATCCCCCCTTAAACAAGGCAGGTCAGGGAGTTAGGGTTTGCACTTTCTTTACTCCTCACGTTCAAACTAGCGAGTTACTAGCCAAATTCTATGCTAACGTAATTGTACTAAGGAATAAATTCATTTAACTGTGTAATTAACAGCATTTTTCTACAACTTTGGACCTTAGTCTGACCCTGAGTGGGCGTGCCTGTGCCAGCCGAGCAGGAATGAAACTGAAGACTTCGGAGAAGAAAGTTTGGGACGGACTCGACTTTTAGAGCGAGCTGAGCTCTTTTCTCCTATAACTGCCATAGGATCGGCTTTCAGTTGTATAGAGAGTGAAATAATTTACAAGTGATTTTAGAGATAATGAGTTGCATTATTATCCTGACATTACTGCAGTACTATGCACAGCTAACGCTTCTGTACTCTAGATTTACCTGCACCACTGCGAGAAAGACTTGGCGGAACATGCGAGCGCCAAACATCTGTCACTCATTGCAAATTCTATACAGTTTTGAGTGGCGGTTGTAGGACAGTGATGCTACTGTGAAAAGCGTGTGAGAATTCCGACAAAAACACTTCGCGCCGGTCTGCTACGCGTTAACGCATAACAGAGCAAACGGCGCACGGGGGTCGAGCGACACTGCGTTCTTCTCACGACCTCCAACAGACAACGCCTCTCTGTCCCGAAAATGCCCTGACCCCCACAGCTGACTATCATCACCAGTCTACAACAACCACTCCCTCCCATTTCCTGCAATCTAACGAGAAAGCGGGGAGGGGGGGAATGGTTACCCCTAAAATTATCCCCGTTCTCGTTCCCCTCTCTGTCAGCTCAAAACCCTCTCAGCCGCAAATACAGAATTCCGCTCCTCTCTCTTCTCAAGCCGCCACCCTCCCCCTTGTGTTTATCCAGACTTTCAGGGTCACATTCCAACGTTACTGAGGGCCTTATCAGAGAAAGTGAGACAGCAAAAAGAATTCTCCCAGTTTCTGTTCCTTTTTTCCCCCCCCTCTCTTTTTTTAACCCTCAAGATCCACCAACAACGCCTCATCCCCGGAGCGCCACCCTTTCGGAACGGTGTGTAAGCAGACTCAGTGTGATGAGTCTGGGACAGTCACTTGACCGAGAATGTGCAAGCACCTCTCTCTAACACAGTGCCCTTCTGTTCTGGGAACCAGAAACGATATTTCAAATCGATTTTAAACAACTTTAGGTCTGACTAGAGGAGATCCTTTCTGGCACACAGCTGCTGGTGTTCTGAGACCTGTCTTACCTCGGAGAAATGACTGAGCCCGTCAAAAGGACAACAGTTCCTCAACCGAGTTTTCTTGTGTTAAAGACAAGGCCCTTGCAAAAGCATAAGCCAAAAACAGAGGGGGCTCACACTGCTGTCTTGTCTCTCACTAAAAACAAATAGATTTAGAGGAGCACTTGAAGACCCATTATGTTAAGAGTGCAGGGCATGGACAAACACACGCTCAAGCACACGGCAGACTTGGATGCAAGTCACATGACCTGGCCAAGCAGTAGTTTGACATCTGTTATACAGTCAACACAGAACAGTGATGGTTAACAAAACAGGAAGAAGACTGAATAAATAAAAAAAAATCCTTTTGATCTCATGACAAGTATGACAGGCGTGATCACAAAGGTGCTCGTGATGTGGGATTTTTTTTTTTTTCTCGATGCTAGGTATGAGCCATTTTCAAGACTTCCCCTTCTTGTAGGTCATAACTTTCAAGCTTAATAAATTCTCTTCCACAATCTGCTGGATAAAAGAAAGGCTTGAAAAGGAATCAACATGTTTTTAGCCGTCTAAGTGACACCACTGTCAATTCATGGATTAAATAACAAAAACACATCCGTATCATATGTGTTGACCTCATAGGTCATGACACTACCTACTTGGTCCAAACAAACGCAGACCATAAAGCTTTTTCTTTCTCTGCTGTGACTCAAAGAAGATCCACTTTTTTTCTTTTTTCCTTAAATTATTTACTAAGGAATTATTACATTTGGTTGCACAACTCTTCAAACAAGCATTTTAAAAAGCGTTCAGTGGGTCTTTTAGGAAAAAAGCTTACACTAAAGACCTCCTCACACACAATGTCTGTCTCCAAACAAATTAAGTCAATGACACAGTTTCAATCTTCTGGGAGCACAAGAAATCTAATTATATATCCACCCGTTCGTTCTCTGCCATTTTACAGTCAGGACACGAAAGTATGAAAGCAAAATGATCGGACATTCTAGAGGCACGAAGCAGTTTAGAGTGAGAAAGCAAAAGAAAGACAGAGATAAGATCCAACTGTAGGGCAAGTGTCATCTTTAAAAATCTCTCTCTACCCCCCATCCCTGATTCATTTCCTTCTGAGCAAAGTCCATATCCATAGTCTTCAGGTGTCAGATACACATACCCTTGCTCTACGCCAAAACCAGACCCTCTCCAGCTGTCACAGCTCCCCACATAAAAAAGCCACAGAGCTATGAAACCACTCACTGCTCTCACTATTTTAGTATACTTTTGTTTTCCTCCGACGCAAATCGGATTATTTTTGCGATAGCAGCAAACGCAAACAAGTAGTCAACCGTCAGTCTGACAGACAACTATGAAAAGTCACATTCCTGCAAGTCTAATTTAGGTAACGTTCAGATACCATTATGTCAGCTTAGTGTTTACAAGAATGCGGCCAGAATTCCACGCTCGATTCCGATCCAGATTGATCTGATATCGATTGAGGAAATGCCTGCAGTGGGGGTTAAAAAAAAAAAAAAAAAAAAACCTCAGAGAGGGAGGAATGGGGGGGGCACAAAGTAAGGAAGCGATGCATCGGAGAACGAGGGAGGAGAGGAAGAAAGGACGGATTGCCAAGAACTTTCTGCTGCTCCGTGACTCCCTTCCCTCTCCCATCTTCCTTGCTATTTCCCTCTCATTCCATTCCAGCTGAGTGACTCCCTGATTTGTGCAGGCCAAGGTCTGAGCTGAGCAGCAAATAATAAGAGGAATGGAAATGTGAGTCTGATTTATGTCAGTGGGGCACTGGGAGCTATATAAGGTGCTGAATTTTTATCCTCTCCAAACGCACACGGCGAAAAGCCGTGACGATACAGAACGGCTTCATCGACAGGCGGGAGTTATTAATGGAACGGAGAGGGGTCAATACATCCATCCATCCATCCATCCTCCCGTCATATCTGACCCGGGCTCTTTTACTGTCCTCGATGCGACAGGGTTCAGACTCACTGTCGCTACTGTCTGCTCGGGGCAGATGTGCCAGTTGCCTGTATTTGTCGGTTTATCTCTCCATCCATTTCACTGGTCCTGACTTCACCTCTCTCTCTCTCTCTAACTACAGAGGGCGAGGGAGGGAGGGAGAGGGAGAGAGAAAATGGGGAAGTGGGAAGGTCTGCACATTTAAATTCATCAAAGAATTGTGAAAGTATCTCTAGGCTTTAAATGGAGAGAGAGAGAGAGATGAGGAGGGTGGTACAGAGAGAGGGAGAGAGGGAGAGAGAGAGAGGAAAATGACAAAGAAGGAAAACTATTTTGCCATTTGTGGGACTTTGTTGTGTGAATTATTGAGCAATGTCAAAAGACATTAAGAGGGAGGGGGGGGAGAAAGCCCCCTCCCTTCCAGTGTTGAAATTTATGTTTAAAATACAAAAAAAGAAAAGAAAAACCCCACTCCCCAGAGAACCTGTTGCTTGTTAGAGTTTCACATTTGCAAACTTAAGGGCTTATTCCTTTTGTGTCAGTTAGTCTTGTTTTTCTCGACTCAACACGAGAACTGACATCAAAAGAAGACCAATGAAGTTAAAACCAAAATGTAGCAGAAAAACACAGGCTGTGTACAGGATGCTAACTGCCTACAGAACAAGTTGAACTATACCATTAGATAACGGTTACATAAGCATATTTTTTAACAGTTGAGAAAGAATGTTGGTGCAGGGTAGGATGGCAAGATCACTTCTGTTTTATTCCCGCTGCAGGTTTCTGTTGAGGTTCAAATTGCTAAAAAAAAAAAAAAAAATCTTACAGAGCACGTGGAGAAAAACAAAATGTCTGACAGCATTCATATTTCCTCTCCATTTTTTTTTCACCTCTGAGAAAGATATTCTCCACTCCTTTTTTTTATTACTCTCTTCTTTTGTTGCTTATCTGTCAATAGCTCATAAGGTAATAGCTCATTCTCCCGCTAAAACTTCAGTGGAAATGAAGTCACCTACTCAAAGTACAGCTCAGAGTACTTCTGAATAACCACTAACGAAGCTGACTAATCATGTTACTTTAAGACGCTGAAGCAAAACTTGGATAAAAATCTAAAACAGAGTGTGAACAATAGAAGGTTCCATTTTGGAATACAGTGACAAATGATCACTGTAGAACTCTGTGGCACAGTGTTTGACTTTACAGGTTTTGGGCAATTGCCCAAGTCCTTATAAAAGCCCAAACCTTGACACACACACACGCATACAGGTGTGTAGCTACCACACCCAAGCCTGAACAAAATCTACTTCTCTGACATGTATGTGAATGGCTCAGATCCTTTCACTGTCTACCTGTTAAGTCACTGCCAAAAGATCAACCTGTCATGTTCAGTTTTATACTCAAAACCAAACCAGCCACGAACACACTTTCCCTCTCTCTCACACTCATACACACACACACACACACACACACATTCTCAAACACATACTCTCACACACACCACAGAGTAAAGAGCAGCAGCAAAACTACAGGAAGCAAGCAAATGGTTTTTTCCACATGGGAGTAGACATGGGCAGTTCAAACGCTGCTGTTTTCTGAAGTGCCTGCTTTTTCTTCCCTCTCAAACAGGAAGTTATATCACCATGTTGGCTTTTTTTTCCCCAGCATGCTCTCAAGAAGCACAAACTGAAGTCTCTGACACAGAAGCCAAACCCCATGCTAACAGTAGCCTTAGCATCTTAACTTCATCGCCTCCATGAATCAGGATGTCCAAACTCAGTACAGCATAGAGCACTCAGCGTCCTTGTTTGTTTGGATTCTAGACCAGAATGCAGAGCGTTTCCCTCCATTGTTGAGCTCTGTAGAAATAATCACAGGTGTGTTCCTCTACTTGAGGAAACAGAGAGGGAGACCAAAAAAGGAGAAAAGCAACAAGAAAGAGCGTGAAGAAAAAAGGATACAGACAGGGAGGAGGAAGAGGGGGGAGTAGGAGGCACTTCAGATATTTTGACCAAATTGTTGAGCGAGTCTGTCAACTGATTTTAAACCGACCCCAGTTCACCCCTTATTTCAGCCCCAACCCGAAAGAGATGGTACATTAAAAAGGAGAAAATACGATGACCGACCGAAATCGTTTACAGTCTTTACTGCACACAGTTCTAGGATTTTAAAATTGGTAACATGGTCAAACAGTGTTATTTCTCACTCTGAGAGCAAGACAACACACATGTGTGTGAATGTGTGACTGTGTGGGTGTGTGTGTAAACGTATGGTATTGTGTTTAGCACACCTATTTTCACAAGAGCCTGTCCTCACTTAAACTGGATGGTGTGACCCAGTATTGGTATATGGTGCTCAGTTTAGCATCTAGCGCATACACTGGTTTTGAGGTCAACAGAGAGAAGGGAGGGAAGGAGAGCAAGATGGTGAATGATTAAACTGTTTGTCCTTTCAGTCCGTCTCTCTTTCTGGTTCAGACTAGTGATCTGCTGACTTGGGTGTCTGCACCCAGCTGTCCTCTTAGCATTTGCTTCATCACAACAACAAATTAACAGAGGTGGAGAGGTAGGGAAGAAGGAGGGAGGGAGGGAACGAGAGAGGAGAAAGAAGAAAGAGGGTTTGAGAGTGACATAAGGACAGAGAGGAAAGCGAAAAAGAACCTTGAGATGCAAGTAACAAAACAAAACTTTGGAGAAAGATATCTGAGTCAAGTGGTCAGCAGTGCTCTCTCTGGTTTAAATTACACTCTGTTTGAAGCACACATCCAGGTCAACTCAAACTTCAATAACACCACCTGCATGAAACCTTCTTTGAAATATATCCTAAAAGAATGTGAAGCCCTCCTTATCTGAAGACCTCTGATCAGCTGCCTTTTTGAAGTTAAGAATGCTTTAAGATGGTGTTAACATCCATTGACGTTCAGAAAGGCGATACATGACAAAGTTAATACTCAATAATATACCAAGTAGATGCTTCTGCGGAAAGTCAGTGCGGTTAGAGGGGCAGGATACCACACGCTAGCAACTGAGCCTAGGAGAGTTTTTCTGTTGTCAAAAACAAAATGTCGACAAATTACATGTAAAGATGATGGGTCTCTCTGACAGAATGACGTAAACGTGCTGAAACGTAACGATAGGAGACACAGTGTGGTTTAAACAATGAATGAGAACTGCTGAGTTCTGCAACTGTCAAAACTGACCGCAAGACCACGTAAGGCTACATGCTAAACCGCTCGAGCCTCCCTCGCGGAAAGTCTAAAATAAGATTGTGTTCAGAGTCTTTCTCTTCGTTTCTTTAACGTGTTTCATAATGTAGGGCCCATCATTAGGGACACTCGGAAGATATGTAGGGCACGGGGTGTGTCACAATCTTTCGGCTCAGGACATTTTGGGTACGAATGAAAACGCCGCAAGTTCTCAAACTTTCCATAATACGATTCCAAAGCGTCTCAAACACTCTCAATATATAAAAGTTATGAAGTTAGCCCTGGTAACTTGAGCCAAAATGTAAACAAGTTGGTTCAGATTCGTAGCATAGCCTACATCTGCCAATAGCAGATGGCATAGTTCAGATACTCGCCCAACTTCAACAAATCATCAGGTGTTTGCTCTGAACCTGTACAGAGAAATGAAGGTTTGCATTAATCTAACGTCTGCAGTCAACGCCGGTACCAGGAACACGCAAGCTCTGACTCCGGAGGATCGCGCATCACTCGGCTGACTAATTCCGGGCCCGGTCCACTGTACCGACATGATCTAAATCAGGGTGTGCGTGTTCAAGCAAACTGCGATCCCTGAGGTTTCCACTTTGGGTACTACCACATCTTATTTCTCTGGATCCGAGTAACACAACACGTCTAATAAATAACAGTTCAGTATGAAGTTAGTAATTTACCCATTGTTGGTTAATGTTATTTGGTGACATTTAACTGAGATTTGACCTACTTTGCAAAATTATAGAGCAATTACCAGCAAAACATCATTTTAATCAGATAAAAAATAATAAGAAAAAGTCCCGAAAGACGTCATTGAAATCGCAGAACGGGAAGCAAGGGCACATAAAATCCGCAAACCAAAGAGTGACGTAATGCGTGCGAGTGTGTGTGCGCGAACCGGCCCTCTCTGACCGCACAGGCTGACGGAAAAGCAACCGGACACGCCAAGTTACCACTGAGTTCACCGGCACACAACTGAACATCTAAAACCGATCCTTCAAAAACTTTATCTGGTGAAGACTAGAACTTCTTGTCGGCCACCTAATCACTTCTGACCCGCTCCCTCCATTTCTGCAGCTCATTCATGCGAATCACTTCCTGTAACTTGCCGTGCTTTTTTTTCTCACCAATGGTTATAGAGCAGTATTGACCCCCGAGTCGGAATTTACAATGAAATAAATCACCGATTTATTTGCCTAGGTGTAACAAACTGAGAGAGTTGCATGCTGAAAGATTAGATGAAATTCTCGACTTAAATCAAGACAATTAAAGTAGGTCCCACCCAGCAAACTGCTGGAGCAGTGTTTCGTCCTTCCTGGTTCACTGCACTTGCTTTGCGACTTCTCCACGCCGACAGTCAGCGAAACTTTACACTTGAAATACGGGTTTAAAAAAAGTGCCCTAAACTGCGACTAATTTACCTGCTTCTTAGGTGCAGACGATTTTCGGAGGGTGTCTTGCAAGGAACTTAGTCACTCTGTCGGTGTCCGTGTCGCAGTGAAACACGCTCCAGTCGACTGCAACCTCGCTGAGAACTCAAACTGGCGTTCGTTTCCTCCCTCTCTATTGCTCGGTCTCTAGCCGTCTTTTTTTCTCTCTCGGCACCTTTCTCCCTCCCTTCTTCACTTAGGCTACCAGTTGAACTCTATCCTTGCTTAGTTGTTCGGGGTGCGGTCCAAAGAGGGAGGGACTATACCATATAAACCCGCCTACCTACACTACAGCCACTCATTGTGCAGCATCGTGCATTCACATTCTACACGACGAGGGCCAATAGGACGTTCAGGTTTGGTAAAGTTAGTGCCGCCGTGCAAAAATGAACTTGAAATTGAGCTGAAATGGTGGAAGGACCGTATGGGATGTTTAATGAGAGAAATATGTGCGCGCTAAGGTCTTTTATGACCATATAAGTAGCCCACACTAAACTCAGTGAGCTACATCACACGCAGGTCCTTCCTGTGTGTCATTCCTGAAAACCCATCCACGTCTGTCTGTTTTTCTAACGGGACAGATCCGCTTACGAGAGAATGCTAGGAATTAAATACGTTATCCGAAACCGTCTCAGGGTTTAATTTCTTATTTATTAATATGTTGAATCGGCTGTCTTTTCTTTTATATAGTTTATTCATTTTATTTGTTTCTGACAATACAATATTATATTTGTGTTTTTTTATAACATATTTTAAAACAGTTTTTTACTTAGAGGGATTTCTCTCAACTGTAAGAAACACTACATTGAACGATTTCAGCACGATTACAAATTTCCTGTGAGAACGTAAAATGAAGGACAGAGTAACGTCAAGTTTCACCACAAATATTGCAGAGTGTTATAAGCAGAGTGCGATTTATACAATGAGGGGGTCAACTTTTTTCCACTTCTATGTGGCATAGTATATATATGTTTCGACACCCCCCCCCCCCCCCCCCCCCCATGTTATTTTTACCAACTTTTCCTCCAGGGCAATATGGCATAGGATATATAAATGTTTCGACTACCCGCCCCCCCCAACTGTTATTTTTACATCTTTTTTTTTTTTTTGGGGGGGGGGGGGGTTCAAAATCTTATTCAGGGGGGTCAGACCTCCCCAATCCCCACCGTAATTCAATCCCTGGTTATAAGGGACTTTTACGAATAGCCGTGTGTGAACTGGTGCATAACCGGTTGGACAGAATATGTGTGTGACGTTTCGAAAACGGAGCAGATCACAGGGGCGAGAAAAATCAGTTTGATGCATTCCTGCGCGCGCCAGCAGTGCTAGTGTCTATGTGAGTACGGTGCTTAATAGGATGGTATAAATATTTATTCACAAATGACAAACACAAGCGGAATGGGAAAACACAAGTGAAAAGGGGTCAGAGACACAAAAAAAGGAATGTGATGTTTAAACAAAAATGCTGCCAGAAAATGAGACTCTGTATGCAGGTCAACAAACATAAGAGTTCGAAACAGAGCCAGAAATCATCAAATGTCTTTCCAGATATATCACCCCTTAATATATTTAAGGAAATACTACTTGTGTTTGCATTGAAATGTGGGTAAACACAGCAAAGTGGAGCAAATAAACCATCTTCGGAAAGATCCGGGGGTATCTTGACTGTTACGCTGGAGAGACCACGGATTCATCCATTAAAAGAAAAGAAAGAGAATGAGGTAATTCAACACCTTGTTCTTTTGACCCCACACTTTTTCACCTTCTGTGTTTCTTTCTCTCTCTCTCTTTTTTTTCTTGGAACAGAGACATCCTGAACTCTGAAACAGATGATAATGTGACCATTGCAGACCAGAGCAAATGATGACAACAATATGGTTCCTGCTCTGAATAACTTCAATTCAACCAGCACCATCCTTTCATTCAAGTGAATATTTACTTTTCATATTTACTTTCACTTTCCCAAGATACAGACTGGCCATGCCCAGTTGCGTATTTTTGTATGACATTACCATTATTTTGATTGCTATCAGATTCAATGGTAGCCTACACTGAGTAGCCATACAAATTTACTACTACCTTGGCTATCCTTTCCTTTATGGACATATTGTATACATGTCTATCAATGAAATATTTCTCTTTGTATTTGATAATTTGATAAACCATTTACTGGATCTCTTTTGAAGTGAGTACCCCCCCCACCCCACCCCCCATTTAAGTAGGCCATAAATTTACGGTACGGTCATTGGAAAAAAAAAAAAAGGTTTGGAAAATAAGTTGACAAACTGTCGTTGGAATGTTGAGTTTGGGTATGAGAGGTATGTGCCTGTATTTGTTTATGGGAGATTTCAGCTGCTGTGGATTATTTCAGGCGAACGACTAGGGGACATGCAATGTGGTGGAAAAATCAATACGTCTCCCCCTCTCTCACAGCTGGTTGGCTGACTACATTTCAGCAAAGGGTCAAAGGTCACTTCTCGTGCCCCGTCTCTCATACACGTCAGTTATCATACTGTTATAAATGTGTATTATTTTATTATTTTAAACAATGATTTGCTACTATTGCAGTCATGCCTACCGTGCAATTAGAGTGAGAGAGAAAGAGAAAGAGAAAGAGAGAGAGAGAGAGAGAGAGAGAGAGGTTCTTATGTTATTCATGTCTGTGGAATATTTCACAAAAGGCAGACATCTCCATTACGTAGGAAATCTCTTAATTTGCATTGTGACTATCACTGCATTGGATGAGAGAGAAAAAGATAAATAGCACCAAGTCCATCACTCACTTCCTTGATTTTTCTTGACATGAAAAACACCATTTGATATTTGACTGACTGAACTACAGCAAGAGGCCAGAGCAAGAATACAGGATTAAGAGAGAGAGAGAGAGAGAGAGAGAGAGAGAGCAAGAGAGAGAAAAAAGACAGATTACCAAATATGGCCACTTTTACCCTCCCTCCCTTTCCACAATGATGTTGACCCAGTGGCTCCATGTCTGTTGTAAGACCAGCAGGGTGTGTGCGCTTTAGAGTGTGTATATTTAGAGTGTGTGTGTGTGTGTGTGTGTGTGTCTTTATCATGGCACCCATATAATGAGACAGAACCCCATTGACTTTCACTGGACTGAGCTCGCTTTTTACAACCCTTTTAATGAGCACCTTCTCTTTTTAAAAAAAAAAAAAAAAAAAAAGGCTGAAAAAGACAAATCACTCAGTGTGTGTATGCTTAACGCATGTGCGTGTTTAGGAAGTGCCAATCAAATCCCCTAATGTTTCCTGCAAAAGCTGATTAAAAAAATAAATAAAAACACCACATCTTTAAGCTCTAGCTGCATTCCTGCATGCTTAAATTAACCAGGGGGTATATCAGCAGAGCCACATTGAAGGGGGGGGGGGGTGGTTTTCCCCCTCTTGGTTTCTTTTCCCAATAATTCGCAAATTATCTATGACAGAGTGCGCCAAGATGTTTTGTGCGACTCATGAATTCCTTATGCCCCCCCATGTCTTTAAATAGAGAGCTGACTTCTCACAGTATCCAAGGCAGATAATAATTAAAACCAGCAACAAAAAAATTGACCTCAAAGGGCAAAACAAAACAAAAAAAAAAAAAAGAAGGAAAAAAGAAAGGATGTGAACGGAACCAAACATGAGGGATCATTTATTTGTTTGTCTGTCCTTGTTTTCATCTTTTCTTTCTCTCTGTCTCCCTCTTTCCCAGTGATTAGTTAACAGGAAACAGCGATAAGCTACGTGTTAAGTCACAAAATTCTGGAATGTGCTGAAAAGGAAAGACAGACGAGTTCCTCCTTTTCTTTAGTAATTTTGTCTTTCCTCACGCGCGCCACCCAGCCCCCCAATGCCACCCCCTCCAAAAAACCCTAAGCATTTCACCCTACCATACTTCTTGCTAAGCAGTGTGAATTCCCTGTATGTTACAGACAGGGAGTTCAAAGATGGAATAATGAATATACATATTCATTATTCCATAAGTCCCATGGATGTGTGTTCCCATGTCATGTCACAAAGTCCCATGGATCTGTGTTGCCATGTCATGTCTTCAGATGGTATATTGAGAAGACATATTGTGCTGAGGCAGCATGCATTGCGTGCATGTTTGAACTCTAAATAGACGAATCATGTTTACTGTAAACACAGCTTACACGAGCTTATTCTCCACAAGACTGTCGATTTGAGAGCAGGCCTCTTAAATGTTGTGGTCTCACACTGTCCCTCCAGCTATTTCTGCAACACACACACACACACTCTCCAGGCATTCAAAGTATGTGGCATAGACTGGGCACTGTAAACATAAAACAAATATGAATACTTTTGGGAGTTTGAGAAGAGGAGAGGGGGAGAGAAAGAGAAGGAGAGAGAGAGAGAGAGAGAGAGCGCGTGTTAGAGGAATTCTGCTGTTCACCCTCTTGCCTCGTTTGTTCAACAGTCACTGGCTTCCTCTGGTCTTTTTTTTTCCTTATATGGTCAGAGAGTGGTAGAAAGAGAGAGAGAGTCGACCGCAGCTGGGAGCGGAGGTGTGGTCTATTGTTTTAGGGCGGAAGAGGTGTAGGGTTACACCACTCTCACACTCCATTGCTCTCTCGTCATCTCCTTTACCTCATCCATCCATCACTGAGTCAGAGAAGGAGTGTACGTGGTTCAGACACTGTTTGGATGACAGATTTGTTGACCTGTCTGCAGCCCACTGAGATCAGCAAATGAGTGTGAGTGTATGTGTGTGTGTGTGTGTGTGTGTGTTTGGGGGGGGGGGGGGGGGGGGGGGAATGCAGATAGAGAAGAGAGGAAGCGCACTGTGCTATTGATGTGCCCTTAGACTTACCACATGTCCTGCTAGTGTAATATAGCTTTGTCATAGTTTTTGCAATGTTTTTAGTGGCAATCGTGTCGACATAGGACTTTGGAACCAGACAAAGGTCAGCAGAAGAAAATGAAACTGAATTGAACGTAATCGAATTGGAGTGAGAAAGAGAGAGAGAGAGAGTGTGTGTGTGTGTGTGTTTCAAACACAGAGTGTCAGTCAGGTGCTTTCACTCTCAGTCCTGTCATGTGTGTTATGCAAGCCCCACCAGACTGAGAGTTGACACAGGAATGTTCCTTATCACACATTACCACAATAACCTGACTTACAAACACTACTCCAGTAGAAGCTATTGAACAACTAAAACAGAGGTGGTGCCAGATTGATCTTCAGTGCACCTAGGTTTCTCTCTCTCTCTCTCACACACACACACACACACACAGAGCAAATTCTTGGCGGGTGATGGACTGATTGCACACACAAGGTGTGTTTTACACAAGAGCACACCATGATATGTAATCTTGGACAGCCCATGACTTGTCCTAGACAAACAAATCTGTTCGTCTGACACCCTCTGACCACAAACACAGCCCTTCTTTGAGTCACTGACAGGTACGTGGGGATAGTGAGGACGACAGCAACGCAGTACCAAAGAAAACGTTTCTTCCGGATGATTCTGTCCAAAATCACTTCTCAAACACAGACAGCTTGTTGCTGTCGTTGTTGTTGTTGTTATTGTTATTTGTGAGTCTGTTTGCTGTTATGTGCAGCGTGGTGTGAGATGGAAGCAACCCGTGGTAAACATGCCATCCTCAAAACTTACGTTGTCCAGGTAACGATACGTTCTGACCGCGCTGAAAAACGACGCCAGGTGAGAGAACCCCGTGGTCCGCGGTGGGCCATCACAGATTCTACATTAACGGTAACTACAGCAGATAACAGCTACGCAAACCCACATTCCAGCCTCAGTATGCGTTTCGAGGAACCAGATAAAATGATGAATGGCAGTGCTGAGTGAATGATTGAACGTGTGAGCGAATAAGCGAAAGAGAAACATGTCAGTGAGATGAGTGACGGAGAGGAGGCTGCACACCCGGGGTGTGATTATACACTGTATGTCTTATTACATTGCTTTCACTTAACCAGGCAATTTCATATTTACAGTCACAGGAACAGGGACACAAAACAAAAGGGGGTGATTTAGAATACTGACACAGGATGAATCAATCAGATAGTAATGATATTTTCCACTCAGGTGAAATAGTTTTTAACAACAGAGGGGCTCATGGCTGACAGACAGACAGACAGACAGACAGACAGACAGACAGACAGACAGATAGATAGATAGATAGATAGATAGATAGATAGATAGATAGATAGATAGATAGACAGATAGAGCAGGGAGTATGTGGTCCTACAAGAAAGCCACAGACAACAAAGGTTCAACAGAAGGAAGGTTAGGGATTAGATTAAAGAGGGGGGGTGGGGGGCTAAACAGCAGGCAGATAAATTAAGAGGAGAGAGAGATGAACGAAAGGGAAGGAGAGGTGTAATGTGTGAGAAACAGAGCTGCATGTGAGAGCATGCTTTAGGCCTATCTGCTCTTGGATCAGTCTGCATTCAGTAAAGGAAGTGTGGATTTTCTAAGAAAGAGAGAGAGAGAGATTTGGGTGGAGCAGAATCGTTGCGGGTGGTTGAACTCTTGATGAACGCGATAGAAACGTCTCACTAGAGAGTGTAAAGAATGTGTGAATTTCACGTTCACACAGAACGTCAAACCATCCCTCCGTTTTCGGCCTACGGTCCCACATGCAAAGCTATCATCCAGCCAACTGCTATTTATGTTGTCACAGTAAACACATAACACACATACATACATGCTATTACAAAAACCCTTGTATAAACTGATTTAAGTCCAAACGGATTCCAGGAGTCGTACTGATGTATTTTAGTTCATAGAAAGGTCTAGAACAAAACATCTTTTTTCTTAGTGGTTTTCGACTCTTCGACATGACACACCTTGCGCGGCAGAAGTAAATGACAAAATCTCTCGGGTCTCCACCCTGCTTCTCTCGCAACACATGGCTGTCTGAGTCCTTGTCTGGGCCTGACACCAGGTTTGTGTAGTTGTAGGAACATTAAAGAGGAGAAGAAGGAGAAAAAAACAAGCTGTCAGTTAATTATTCTTCTCTGAATGCAGGTGGTTTGAGCTGGGTTTTTGCCCAAAATGCCATGGAACTGTTAACATTGGGGTGAGAATGAAGCTAATTACTGCCGGGCTAAGCATAGCCTACTTAATCAACTAAAGCAGCGTCGTACCTGGAACTTTTAAATACTTCAAATACTTAAAACGTATAATGTTGTATTTGATTCACTGGTAAAAAAAAAAAATCTTGGGATGTTCTGATGTTTTGTAAAGTTGTTATCACATTTGTTTCTAGCAGTTATGGAAGGTTCCGCAACACTCGTTCATAAGAAAAAAAAAAATTACCATACATTACTAATGTTTCGAAAGCTTTGCATCAAGTCTTCAATACAAGGGAGTTAAAACTCCATGCCATTCACTGTTTGAATTAGGAATTAGGATAAGACAACACCTCTGGGCAGACTCACCCACGAGAGCTTTAATCAAACAGCCTGCATTAGCGCAGCTGCTTCGTAGAGTCTGTTGACTTTGCCATTAATAAACGTGGCCCAGTCTTGGCACGCCCTGAAGCATATTTTAATGAAAGCGAAAAACAAGTTCAGGCACGTAATCCTTCAAAAGAACGAACGTATCATTAATACCCCCCCCCCCCCCCCCTCCAAAAAGAAAAACAAACATAGAAGTTATTCCCTGTTCACTTACGACTGACACAATCAAACTAGCATTTGTGTTTATACTTTGTTTTTGCTTATTGGCTGCACTGGGCGTCTTTAACGGTACTGAACAACAAAGCTGTTGCAACGCGAGGCAAGTGGGTTTAATTAAAGTTCTATTCCGGTCCTAAAATGTCAGGAACTCACTAACAGAATGAACTAAAATGTGAATCATGCTTGTTAGGTACACAGGGAATTCCTTAAGAGCAATTCCACCGAGTCATTGCTGAAATGTCTGTAAAATTATGTCTGCTTCAGTGCCGTTATGTTCAGCCCCATTACATTACACACTGACAAGGCCAGAGATCTGTCCACAGCCGAGTAATGTAACACATCATAATATCCTCTTTATTTCTTATTATTTCGCTTGGTCTTATAACACACTGTAATGAGATTAAAATCTAAGATCAAACCCTTAACCGTGTTCACATTTCCCAAAGAACTTGAATTTCACAGTCGGAACCAATGACTGAAACGGACTGAAAACACATAAACTCACTCTCTCTCTGTCACTCAATTACACACACGCACGCATTCACTCTTCTCTCACATTGGTAGGCAGAATGGTGTAAAATGACTGTCGCCTTGAATGTGGGAGAAAGGCTGCCCTCGTATGGACAAAAACAGGAACTGCAGACAGCGTATCCAAAGCAGAGCTGTAACCACCAAACATTTTCCTCCAAAAGGTTTCCTTTAGGCTCTTATCACTGAAGATTTTGATACAGTAAAGTACAGTTAAGTCGCTGTACATTATACAATCTATCTGAATAAACTCCTAGACAATATAGGTTTTCTATCAGCCTAGATGAAGGGGGGGGCTACTATCTGACAGATAGATGAGGGAAAAATCCGGAAAGATGATGTGTGATGATACAGTGTGCCAGGCTGAAAAGATATACACACATACAAACACAAACGTCAAACAGCAAAGAGATGGAGACACAACACACCTCTGAAACTAAGAGTTTCAAGATGAGTCCTAGTATGTATCTCCTATATGTGTGTATTTGTGTGTGTGTGTGTGTGTGTGTGTGTTTTATAAGGAGCTGAGATGATAGGATGAGCAGTTAGTCATCTGAATATTTCTGATAAGTGCTGTAAACTGGATCTGGTAATGAATGGGGAATACAAAGAGAGGAGGGGTATTAGTGAGATTTGATTGAAAAGTTCATTGTCCAATGAGCTTTTTGACAAAGGAGTCCAGCTGGTCTTCATCTTTGATCCCCACAAACTGGTCTATGACATCACCGCCACGCATGGCAATCACCGTGGGAACGGCTGACACCTGGAATGGGATGATATTAAAGTTCATCACAATTTGATTAACCGAATAACTGATATTTTATTTTTGATTCAAAATTTTAACTTTAAATTTTGATTTAAAAAAAATATCAATGTCATCAAGACAAAAAAAAATCTAACACTTAAGAGCTGGATCTGTCTGTTGTTCACTCTTGTATAAACGTAACTCACTCTCTTACTTTCCTTCAACTTTCCTTGCATTTGTACCTGGTCTGACACTGAACTAATACTGACGCTCATGCCACAGACAGCTCTGCAATGGCTACATGTCTGGTTTGTATTCTGCCTGTCTGGGAAGTCGCTTTGGATAAAAACATCTCTTAAAAGAACAAACGAAAATGGAACCATAGGTGAAACCATCGAGAGTCTGCTCACTTTTAGGGCCTTCATTTCCGGCATTCGACCTCTCATACCTCTTGTCAAAATTCAAATCAATATCTAATTAAAGACAATAAAAGAAATAATCCGGTTGCTTCGTTCTCAAGACGCTTTGCTTGCGTGTTTTGCGCGTAGTGAGTATTTTAGACGATATTTATTTAGCAAAAGCAGTTCTCTAGTTCCCGGTTAAGTGTTGACGCCCCCAGAGTTTAAGTTAGCGTTTTGCCTAGCGTGAGGCCCGTGTGAAGGCAGTAATTATAAACAGAACTTGAGAGAGAGAGAGAAAGAAAAAAAAAAAACACTGCAGAAAGCTACACTGATCGCCTCACCATAAAAACAGAAACAGTATAAAAAAAAATGACATGGAGAGGATAAAGAAATGAAACGTGACATGCTCTCTGAATAGC
Source organism: Chanos chanos (assembly GCF_902362185.1). NCBI lineage: Eukaryota > Metazoa > Chordata > Actinopteri > Gonorynchiformes > Chanidae > Chanos > Chanos chanos. The sequence goes on from NC_044510.1 coordinate 4,300,688, forward strand.
GTGCCCCCTCGATGAATGTCTGAATAGAACTGAGCGCTAGGATTCATCTCTAGCTGTGTTAGCCAAATGTTGTTTCTTACCCCATATTCAATGGCCAGGTCTGTGTGCTCGTCAATGTCAACCTTCGCCATGGCAACGCGACCCTTCTGCTTGGCAATGGCCTTCTCCAACCTCGGTCCGAGGATCTTACAAGGTCCGCACCACCTGTAAAAACACACACACACACACACTCAGCATGTTCCACAAAACACGAGGCTTGGACACTTGCGTATCACAGCTAAACTATGTTCAAAAGTAATGAAAACATAAACAAATTATCACAAATTTGATTGAACTGAGCAAACAGACTTTGCTCGTTTTGCAAACTTTAAAAACATCTGAGGTTATTCCAAAAAAAAAAAAAAAAAAAACCTGACCAGGACCTTACAGAAAAAAATCCCTTAACAACAAGCCAGTTCGAACAGTTCACACACACACACACACACACAAATATCATCTAATTCACCACTTGTGACTAAATCATTTCTAAGTCATTTAATTCTGTATAACTCTGTAATAAACACCATAATACCTTAGAGAACACAATCTGTTACACACTCCCACGCAAGTGGATAAATCAATTATCATTTAACGCAATAACACAGGCTGTGTTGACAGACAGCTCCGGTCATGCCCAGCGCAGGGATAAATGTTAGTATGAGAGGGAAATGTCAAGGCCATGGAGGAAAGACAAGGAGAACTGAGTTCAATTATGCAATTCTAACCCAGCATAAGCTGCCACAGCGTGTTTTAACGGACTGTGTGGTTCAACGGGGGGGGGGGGGGGGGGGGGGGGGGGGGGGTTGGGGTCTGTGGTCAAGTTCATCTTCTCTCTGGTGATCCGTGAGATTTACACAACAGTTTGGAACATGCTGAAAGTCCATACGATTTGTTTTAGATAAATACATGGAGGATGCACAAACAGTTCAGATCATTTTTGAGTTAAACAACAACAACAAAAGAATTCAAAGAGGGCTTTCATAAATGATATTTTTAGAAGTCTGTGAGGTCTATAGATCTTTACTCAATGAGCATCCAGCAGTCCTTCAAGTCGCATCCTGTAAGTACCCAAAGATACTGTCTTTGGGGGTTTATTTTACCAAATATGATACATACACAGACAGACGTTGCGAAGAAAAACAGGTCCACAGAGCACTTATTCAAATACCACATCACACGTGCCCCGCCAGCCGTGAGCCCAGAAAAGCTCCACACACTCAGGCTAGTGTGAAATCTCAGAAAGCATGCATATGTCCCGACGTCAACTCATCCCCACGGGCCTTTACAGACGGGGTGGACACATGCCAGCCAGCGTCCCCTTCATATATTCACTGCCCACGGGTGCCTATTTATAATCATATACATACATACACGTCCTTTCTGAACGTACAGTGCAGGGGCATCGTTATCGGTTTGCATGATATGTCAGGCCAGGACACTTAGAAACAGACACTTTTATTTTCCCCGGTTAAGCTGAGAGCAGCTTCACTCTGGTCTGAGCGCACGGATTATTATTCTCCGCAATCACCCACTGTTCCCTGTCAGGACATTCTCATATCTAGCAACGACACAGACACTGGCTGCCAATTAACGCTCTCTTTTAAGATCCTACCGACAATGACAAGTTCGGACCTTTTCTCTCCAGAGAGAGCTGTGTCGGCCCATTTACCTGAAACGGTTTCTTTTCTTAGTTTAAAGATTAACAGAAATCTCCCCCAAGATATTCTGTACCGTGAAGCTGGAGCAGATAAGAAGACAAACCTGCTCGGTGTTTGACTGACAGGAGGCATCATATTCTACTTCAAAACAGTCCCAACATATTCCAGCCCTGCATAAGGATGTGTGATTTTAATGAGTCGATTATTTCCACAAATATATAATTAAGATAATAATACCTCACCTGTGTGTCCATATATATATATATATATATGTAGATATATATATAGCATGGAAACTTTGAGTCTTTTGAGTCTTTTGCCTTGAGCCAATCTTAAGAGCTTAAGAGGATTTTAAAAAGTGTAAATAAGTTGTCAACAGCTTGGCTTAGGGAAGTTTCTCCCATAGAGCTTAGGACAGTTCAGAAAAGACTTCACGGAACATGTCTGGGGCATGTTAGTTTGGACCCTCGGTCTCTGGAGAGAAAATGAGGCCCTATATGAAAAGAGATCAAATTCCCTGTGAAACAAAGCAGTACGCTGATCCTCACTGGATTTATAGAAATGTCTTCCTTTAACCTAAGCATGTCTTTTTAGGTACTTACTATGCAATGTCTTCCTTTACCCTAAGCATGTCTTTTTAAGTACTTACTGTGCAATGTCTTCCTTTACCCTAAGCATGTCTTTTTAGGTACTTACTGTGCATGAAAGTCCACAAGCACAGGTAACTCGCTGTTAATGACTCTCTCTGTGAAGTCTTCATGGTCTTGCACGTTGAAAGAGACTTCTCGACGTGAGGTGAGGGGAAGGGATCGAGGCAGAGAGCGAGAGGGTGACAGGAAAGATTGGGGAGCTGATGACGGACTGAGTGAGGTAGAGTATGACGAAGAGCACAAGACTGAGGAAGAGGATGGGAGGCGGTAGCGAATGTCTTTCACAGAGAAGGTCCAAATTCTCCTCACGAGCAGCCTGGTAGCCATCTGAGAACACACACACACACACACACACACACACACAAGGGCTAATTACATAACTGCCATTCTTCATTTCCTTCTCTTACAACGTTTGGGGAAACTGACACAGTCTGATAACATATACTGAATTATCTCAGGCGCTCATCCTGGTAGCTCCGACCGGGTTTCATTCAGTCCGGGTAATTTTCAAGCTGTTGCACTTTGACTCTCTAAACGCAATACAATGCCTTGGCTAGCACATAAACATTTACAGCTATAAAACAGAACATATTTACGACAAGTTCAAAACCTTTATATCTCAACGAGTCCACTGTACACAGAAATAATAAGCTATCAGTCTAACCAGCCTTACAACCTAAGCAAGCCTACAAAACTTCAAAATCCATAAATCTTATATTTAAAAAAACGTCATTCTAAACGCCACCGAAAGTATGTTATGTATATATATTTTTGCTGATTTGAGTCAAACGAATCTGCGGTGTTTAAAACAATTCGAGAATTCTGACGACAAGATAACTCTCTAACAATCAGTCCCAAATAAGTTACTGTATCAGCGCAAACATGTCACGATTACTACAGCAAACGTTTATCCAACATTATTCGAAACGGATTTTAGGTTTACGAAGAAATATCAATCAATCTGCAAAACATTTTTTTCTGTAATCTCGAGCCCGTTGGAGCTGTTTTGCAATCCCACTGCGTATTTTCGAACTGCGCTCGTCTTTTCCTCGGATAACCTCAATGTGACTTTGTCGGCTTCCTCTTCGTCTCTCTCCATGCACGAGTTTATCTGTCCACTACAACCTCACGTTCGTACAAAATCACTACCGAATCACTTTCCCGTACCTGTCTCTGTCCGTGTGTGACATAAAATTAATTTAGCGGTTTTAAAATCACTAAAGATCTTACCGTTTGAGCGCTGTTACCGTAGAATATTGGTCGTCCCGACCACCGAGCTCAAACTACTTCCGCTTGCAGTTCGGGAAGTTTATTATAAGGATTCCCCTCAATGAATAGCGCCTCTCAGCGTTCACATTCACACCTACAGTTAAACAGAGTTTCGTAACGTTCGTGTGTCATGCAACCGTCAGATAAATAGGTCAGTAGGTAGCAGGGCATGGTTAGTTTCATATACATAAAATGATACGTATATTTTGAAACATCTTTAAAATCTTCAAAATTTATCTGGATATCTATCTCAAATTCCATTATATTTGCATTTCTACGTTCCAAACCAAGATTTCTGGATCGCAAACAGAAGGTCCAATACTTGCAGGCCCTGTTTTAGATGCCAAAATCTGAAATTAAATGCATATCCAACATTATTTGGGTAATAATATGATTGACGACCATCTTTGCAGTACTCTTATTTGTCCATCTTTCATAATTGATGATGTGAGAGATATGAAAGAGAAACGGCAGCAGCTGACCAGCTTTCATGTTGGAGAGAGACACAGGATGAAAGGGGGGAGAGAGAGACAGACAGAGAGAGAGAGTGAGAGAGAGAGAGAGTGAGAGAGAGAGAGGGGGGATTTTGCAAAGGCAGGATTGACAGACAGATAGAGAGATGGCAGAGAGAAAGAGAGAGACAGAGTGTGAAAAAAAGAAGATCATCCTTAATAAAGATAAACAGGTCACCAGTAAGGATAACACTGTGAGTATTCTTTTTTATTATTGTTTTTTACCTATTTTAACATGTTTAATCGTTTATTATTCAGGTTTGTGGCTTCAGTGCAGTGCTGAGTGGAGTGTTTATGTGGAAGCTGTTTGTCTGCGTTAGTGCCTTTCTCTTTTCTTCCCTTTCCCGACCATCTTTCTTTTCCATCCCGTCCTCTAATAATACGCTTTGTGACTTGTTACTATTTCTGATCAGAATTGTGGGACAACTTTCTTTCTCCCTCTCTCTCTCTCTCTCTCTCTCTCCGCCACTCTTTGGTCAATGGGTTCAGATTGTTAACCCCTCTCATGAATTAAACATAAAGGAAACTATTTAAGACATTCATGAAATTGTTGAGAATATGCTTATAACTAGTCCAATCAAACTCTTTTCTCACCTCAGGGTTCGAGACAGAACAGTCATAACTGAGAAGCAAATCAACATATCACCCACTCAGACACTACTTTTTGATTTGAAAAACATGCATGGCATTTCAGTGGCCAATATATTAGCATTTAAGGAGCTTATTTCTAAATGAACTCTCATTTCTCCAACTTAGAATCCACAGCTTCAATCACATAGGTAAAGCTCACACAGTTCCCAGTTCCTGTGCACTCAAGACTCCAGTACAGCCACAGAATGGGCCAGCCGGTCCCTCACTGGTCATCTGGACCTGGGGCTGACTTTTTGAGGACTGAGAAACCAACAGAGGTGAAGGAGAAGGAAGACACGGTTTCCAGAACCATCCGCGTGACGGGCGGAGAGAAGCCGCTGCCGATCAGCCTCCGCCCCCCGCCTCTCTTCCGTACCCTCGGTTTGGCAGGGCAGTCGGCCAGCCTGCCCCCCCACCGACGCCTCCGTGCCGTGTTTCACCGGTCCAGGGCTGTGTTGCCCGGCAACAGTCCGGAGAACGCTGAGTCGCTGTCGTGCGTCTCGCGGAACGACCCGGGGTCACGTGTCAATGAAAGATCAGTTCCGCAAACCGATTCTAAGAGTCACTTTCGGACTCAACCTCAGAAGAACCACCTGGTGTGTGATACCGAAAAAAGACCTAAAGCTCCAGTTGACTCCCTGACTCACTCTCACACGACTCCCGTTCTCCCCGACACAATCCACCGGACACCTCAGACGCTCGATGGCGCACTTCCATATCACATTTATGGTTTTTCAAACACTCAGATTAATGCTGAATCCTTCCAGGTCATCGATATACTCACACCCTCACACGCCCATGGAAACACGTCAGCACAAGCAAACAGGCAAACCCCTCTAAATTTACACACTGACACTGTCAAGCAAAGACTCTCCTTAGATACCGACCCCCAGAACAGGCAATGCAGGGGACAGTCTAGTGCTTCATCCAGGACCCCAGGCAGGGGGACAAAGTCTAGGAGAACTTCGGTGTATCCTTCAGAGGATGAACGCTTGCATGAGGATGGAGGGATGACTAAAAGACAGGAGACGAGGCAGAGGAGAAGATGGAGGAGGAAGATAAACGGTGAAGGGGTGTGTGGCGAGCCAGACAGGATCGTGGACCTTAAAGGCGGGGATGCTGGACTCAGCCAATGGCTGCGGAGCTTGGGTATAACGGACGGAGAGAAGGACCGCCTCTTTGTCAATATGAGAGAGTCTCAAAAGGCCGGCACCCAGCAGGAGACGGGATCTAAGATAAAAGGGGTGGGGCATAAAGAGGTGTGTCCAGAGAAGGGGGTGTGGTATATGAGGAGGGACCGACGCCCACATTTCCTCCCTCCCATATCTCAGTCCGGTTCCCTCTTGGATGTACCTCTACTCCTCCCTGAAAATTCTCCTCCTCCATCGCCATCTACTTTATCTAACACTCCGTTCGTCCCACTACCCGTCCCTTTGCTCCACCCTCTCCCGCCCAGATGGAGGAATAATACTACATCCAGAGAGGAGAGCCTGAAAACACCTTAACTGTATGCTTATGGGAAACACTGAAAAGGTGATTTTTTAAAACTTTCTTTTGTCTTAGGCTGATGCATCACCCCATTATGAATGCTGCAGATATTATTAAGGTGCAAGATTTTTTGATGAATTTCCTCACGTCCGTGTCGAAACTCCTATGTGCTTGTATGTTGTAGATGCAAAAAAAAAAAAAAGAAGAAAAAAAAAAGATAATTACACACTCATTTCATAAATAAAAAAACAGATTCTGATGCCTGGCTACATCTGAATGAATTCATATAGATACAGAGCATAATCAGTCCATGAAAAATATTTCACATGCAGTCTATGAGTTTTGTTTACACATAAATCTCTGTTCATATTAAATCCTCCATACTTTTATACCGCATATACTGACCTCAGCAGAGTTAGTACCACTGTTGTCCACTAGAGGGAGCACTTCTGTTATTTGGAAATGAACAGAGGTTCTGTGTACTGCGATGATATTGTGTGTGTGTGTGTGTGTGTGTGTGTTAGGTTTAGAACACACACCTCTCAGTGTTTCTGGAGGCTCGTTTATGTGTTTACGCTGAATGCTGGCCCCCTGTGTATGTGTGTGTGTGTGTGTGTGTGTGTGTGTGTGTGTGTGTGTTGCTGTGAGGGAGCCTCTCTTTCCCAGCAGCACCTCCTTCTCCTCCTCTAAACAAACATGGCACCGGAAATGACAGGGATATCTGGGATATTTGTGGGGTCCCAGTGGGTACCAGCAGAGCTCCAGACAGAGGCCTGCTTTCTGTGACCCTTGGGCTGAGGAGGGGGTGCATTTTGGCCATGGGGGTAGAATGGGCCCGTCCAAAGGCTGTGTGTGTGTGTGTGTGTGTGTGTGCACGCGCGCG
>NC_044510.1:4312816-4335316 GCF_902362185.1 Chanos chanos
TGACATACATTCAGTGCCTGAAATAACCACTGAGGGATAGGGCGCGGAAACAATTTAGCCTTTTAGCACCCCCCCCCCCATTCCTACCCCTACCCCCCACCCCCCTTTGCCCTCGCCTTCGCCCCCTCCCCAAAACCCTCCCTTTGGCCTTGGCTCACCGTGGTATCGCTGGAAAGGGATGATACGAGCGTTGGGGTTAGTTGGGTGAGGCAGAATGGGGTGGAGTGTTAGATGAAGCTTTGTGATCTTAGGGCCATCTGAAGCAAACTATCGAAAGGGGGCAGGGGTGGGGGGTGGGGGGGGCAGGTTTAGGGATCCTGAGTGATTACGCCTTTCACCCTCTTTCATTTCCCAGATGCCAAAAGAAGGACTGAAATAACTCACGAGGTAGAGGAGGGAGGGAGAGGGAGTGAGATGGAGGGATCGAGGGAAAGAGAGAGAGAGAAAGAGAGAGAGAGAGTGAGAGAGAAGGGCAATGCTAAGTATTTGAAAAAGCTGGCTTTAGAGATAGCTGGCTAACAGCTGCAGTGCCATTTTCAAAAAGATACTGGCAGGCAGTTTGCTGTGTGAAAAGTGAGATTGAATGTGCTGTTGAGCACAATAAAAAAAAGAAAAAGAAAAAAAAGCACTCTCCTACTTTTTCTGCTGAATTCCACTTGTGGGCAAGATTGATCACCTCTCCAACCAGTAGCTTATAAATGTCAAATTAGCTTTTAAACCTTTTTTTATTAGTCTGCACCCTAATAGGTTGGCCACTAACAGGTTGAACAAATAGACCTGTTGCTATGAGACACTGGTCACATTCAGTGAAGAATACAAGACTAATCATTCACCAACATGGAAAATCTCCACATCTTTAACTGTGGCGCCCCCCCCTAGCTAGTTTTCCCTCCATTTTTCACACATCCCTTAAACACATTATGGATGTCCAGTGTTTAGTGGTTTCTCCATGTATACATGTATGTGTGATGTTTTGTGATTTCTCTCTGTAGGTGAGGGCAGGTTGTCCAGAAGAGTGCATGTGCCCTGAAGAACGTCCATCTTGTCCCCCTGGGGTGAGCTTGGTGCCGGACGGTTGTGGCTGCTGCAAAGTTTGTGCCGCCCAGCTGAACCAGGACTGCCACGAAGGCCATCCGTGCGATCACCACAAGGGCTTGGAGTGTAACTACGGAAATGATATTGGCAGCACCCACGGCATTTGTAGGGGTAAGTGAATTAGATTTGGCTTAGAATCTGAATTAGAATTAGATCTGAATTAGAATCTGAATTAGATGTCTTTGTTTTTCCTTTTTTTTCTTTTTTTCTTTTTTTAGATTTAGCTTTAAAGTGGTCTGTGTGAATGGCTACTACTGGCTTGTTTTGGGGCAAGGTTGTTGCATTTTTTTAAAACCCAGGTTTGAACCCAAGCGGATGCACTCAGAGACCCTTCTCAAAAAAGTCAAACTGTCTTTATATAACCACAAAAGTGTATTGCCTCATACACACTTGGGTATTTTTATGAAGGGGGGGGGGTTCTATATAAAGAGGCTTTTTGGCAGGAGGTAGGGTTTTTTTCTTTTTTGCTGGGGGAGGAGTTGTGTTGAGGGTTATCCTCAGAAAGAGTGACAAGCTGAGATTCCATTCAAGGTCTAAGAGACAGAGATGAACAGGCAATTTAGAGTATCTCCCCTCATTGCATCTTTCAGTCTTTTTTCCTACCCTCACTCTACCCTCACCACTCTGTCCTTTTATTTCTTCATCCTTATTCTACTGCCAAATGTATCATTCTCTATTTTAAAAATACAAATTTTCCTCCTAAATTTATACTGAGAAGGACCACAGGGAAACTTCAGCAACTTCTGGCCTCAAACTTTTCTTTCATACCTGCCGTTATCAACAAAAGAAGAGAACATTTGGGATTACCAGTGATTATCATCTCTCTCTCTCTCTCTCCTTCTCCCAGCAAAACTTGAAGGCCGGTCTTGTGAGTACAACGGCCGGATGTACCAAAATGGCGAGAACTTCCGCGCTGGCTGCAAGCACCAGTGCACATGCATCGATGGAGCTGTGGGCTGTGTACCTCTCTGCCCCAGCGACTTGCCCCTGGCCTCCCCTTCCTGCCCCGCCCCTCGCCTTGTCAAGGTGCCCGGTCAGTGCTGCCTGAGCGTAGACTGTCACAAAGGATCGTCTGTGCTTCCTCCGGTCTTCAGACGCCCCCAACCTCCCACCTACATCTTCCCTAACCTGTACCCTATTCACAAGCCATACCCGAAGCCATACCCTTACAAACCGAAAGATACTTTGAGCAATGAGCTGATGGACACTGGGAAGAAGTGGGACAAGCCCAGAAGTCGGAAGCACCTGGCAGGTAAGGCCGCTTTGCCGTGTCATGAGAGATCATGCCTGGTTGTTTCTTTAACAGCTTTAAAGAGCTATGTTTGTGAGTCAGTCCAATGCACAATCGGTACCTCTGTGAGCCGAAGGTTTTCCTCAGCTTTAACCTCTGTGTATGTGTGTGTGTGTGTGTGTGCGTTTAGTTTTCCACTGGATCCTTGTGCACCAGAAAAACACATACACTCACTCTCTCTCTCTCACACACACACACACACACACACATACAGCACATACTTCTGTTAACCAGCTTTTTCTCCACTCCGTAATCGCCCTCCCTATGCGTCAGTGTTGCCTGTTTGCTGAATGGTGCCTGTGTATTTACTTCTCTCTCTCTCTCTCTCTCACTCTCTCGCTCTCTCTCGCTCTGCCCTGCCCAGCATGGAGGCAGATGGGTCAGCCGTGTGTTGTCCAGACCACAAGTTGGACTCCATGCTCACGGAGCTGTGGAATGGGGATATCATCCCGTGTATCCAATGACAACGCTCAGTGTAAACTCATAAAGGAAACTCGTCTGTGTAACATTCGACCGTGCAGCTCCATGTCTGTAAAAATAAAGGTAAGTGCATTCATGTTTGTCTATCTCACTTCAACTTAGATCACTTTTGTGATCTTGCTTAAAAGTCCTAAGACATATGGTTGTCGGTCAACTTGAGATACCTTTGAATCATCTGTCTGTGTGTAAACAAAGCACAGTGAATTGAGTCCTGATCAGGAGCCAGGTCCATGGTCTTTCGCCATATCTACCCCTTCGCTTTTGGCTCTTGCCCACATCCAGTCCACAGTAATGAGGCAACCGGCTTGAGGCCAAGTTGTGCTGATGTCAGATGGTGCTGATATAAATATCAACCGTATCTATCAACTCCTCCATCGTTCACATACTCGCAGTTTGGTCAGAATTCATTCTATTCTCAGAGCTCCCGTTGTTGACGTTATATTGGGGCCCAAACCAAAGTTAGAACAACAGTGATGTGAATTAAGTACCGTGTTTAAACCCCCTGAAGATGTCGTGGCTAAAAGCAAATGCCTGTCGCTCACGGTAATTGGTGACAATGTAAACAGTTTCCATGCAATGATATTGTGTTGAAATGTTCAAGCCCTATTATCTCCATTTAGTGTTGATAACCATTCGTATGAAGTCACCTGTTTTGTAGTCTCTGTTAACGTCAGTACATTCATTAGCACCTTAATTAGACTTCGTCAGTGACATGATAGTCCAACTCAATGATTATGTGTGCTTGTTTGCCTGGGATCATCATGTTTTTGTTATGGTGCCATGTTGCCTCTGAACTGTTGTTTTGATATTTGGAGCTATGCCATGACCCGTCTTGTGTACTTAGACCTTCACTAACCTTTGCTATCAGTACTTTAAAGAAATAAAAAGAGAAAAAGAAAAAACGTTTGTTGTCGCAACAACACCTCAGCCACTTCAGCATGGCAACTGAACCTGACTTTAATACTTGTTAAAACATAGCTGTCAGACATGTCCAGACCTTGCGATATCTGATTAATCAGTACTGTGTCAGATTACAATACTTCATTCTATTCTATGATAAACCATATCAGTTTATGACCCTGTTTACTGTTCCTTATCGCTCTTGGACGTCTTATCATTCCAGGAATGTGTTTCAGTTTACTGAGCCCTATTTTGTCTGATTTTATTTAGAGAATGAGCATTCAGTGAATTGGTTTCTTCTCTCTGTGAATGAAACTGATACCCCTGTCGCTGCCCTCGTTTCTGTCGCCCAACAGAAAGGGAGGAAGTGCTCTCGTACCCAGAAGTCGCCGGAGCCGGTGCGCCTCCACTACGCCGGCTGTCGGAGCGCCCGCCTTTACCGGCCAAACTACTGCGGGGTGTGCTTGGACGGACGTTGCTGCTCCCCTCGTCGGACCCGCACCTCCACCGTTCTTTTCGCCTGTCCGGATGGCGAACGCTTCGAGAAGTCGGTCATGTTCGTCCAGTCCTGCAAATGCAACGACGAGTGCGGCCACCTGAACGAAGCCGCCCTGCCCCCTCAACACTGGCTCTACGGGGACACGCACAAGTTCATCGACTAGCCCTCTTCCCTCTTCCTTCGATCTCGACCTACGACCTCCCCTTTCCCAGCCAATCCCCACTAGAGTAGCGTTGCAAAAGTGTAACTCTGAGTAGATGCTAGAACGAGAGGCTCTTTTGGCCTACATTCTTAGAGCACGAATCCACACAAGAGGAGAGATAGAAAGAGTGAACGGTTAGATGTAATTCACGTTCCTCCCCTTCAAGACTAGTGGACTAGAGCTGGCCTTAGAATAGATGCCTGTGCCAGGGAGGGATCAACACAGGGACCCCCGGTGTGTAAATAACTAGACGAAGGATATAGAAGCCATTTTGTCTCTCCCCCCCCCCCATCAATGCCAATGCACTCTGGGATTGAGGTGGTACAGTAGGGATGGTTCAGAGACGACAAGGTGTGGCAATAACTCCGATACAGACTCAATCATTTGCCTTAAAAAATGACCCCCCTCCCCCAGATGGTGATGATGAGGTTATCCACTTCTGTGCAGACTGTGAGCGATGTGGTAAGCCTCCTTATGGCATTACATTTCAGTAAGGTGGGCTAAAACAAACCAGGAAAGGGGTGTCGTTCGACTGACATGGTTTTTGGATTTAGACTGGGACAGTGGATAAGACAAGAGAGACAATGTGACATTGAAGTGAGATCACACACTCTAACCTTGACACCCCCCCCCCACCCCACCACCACCACCTTTAAACATTACGAGGTTGTCCTTTTTAAAACTTATTTATATGTGGTATTTATTGTCTGTCAAAACCATGATGACACGTACCCTTGCTCTGAAGAGGTTAATGGAACAACCCCCCTGCATTCTGAAGGACAGTTGGATGACGAAAAAGGAGTATTCAGAGAATCTTGGGACTTAAGGTGTGGACAGGTTAAGACTTCGCCCAACAGGTGTGGATATGATTTAGCCAACTCTGGACCGACTACACCTTACGCCAGTCTGAACCGTTTTTTTCATCTTCTACTTCTCAAGCATTGGAGATGAAAGGATACGTCAACTTTAACCCAAGAAGAACAGAGACACTTGCCAAGTGCCACTGTATTCTGGCGTCAAAGACGCGGCGTCAACCAGAGCAGCAAATTACAAATCTTTCATTCGGGGGGTAGCGAACCCTCTGGTTTGCTATAAAAATAAGATTTGAAACACCAGCATCAGAAATAAACATGTAATTTGTGATTAAAGGGTGGGTCCATTTTTGACCCAAATCTGGCCTGTAATCTTAGAGGTGATGATGAAACTTGACAGAACCAAAGTTCTCTAGCTCGTGTTCCTTAATGATCCCGTGGTCTCTATTTCTGCCCGTTGGCACTGAGATACGAGATGTTGACGGTGACATCATCCTCGTTAGAAAGAGCTTGAAGGCAATATCGTGTGGGTGACAAATGGCTGAGGTTGGAGTTCGCACTAAGTTGGTCACAAATGGCCCTCCTCCAAAAACGTACCCGCCCCCAATCCCCTCCCCCCACCTCCCCCGCTCTTCTCTTGTCACTGGCTAGAGTTGTTAGACACTGGGAATAGAATGTCAGTTGTATATATAGTTGGATGATCATGACTGTGCATCATTTGAAAGAAGAGTGAGTGAATGAACACTTAAGACGGAAAACACGTTTGTATGTTTTATAATCTTTCTTAGATAATCTTTCTCCCTCACCATATTTAGGAGTTCCTTTGAGAACAAAATGGGGTCCAGTACATGTTTTAAGTCGCACCTTACTTGCTTATTATTAGACTGTAACATACTCCAAATGAAGGATGTTAAGTTGCAATCCAGTTAGCTAAAATATCTCATTTACAGGGTTTGTTCCCAGTTAAGGTACTGCTGAGGATCAAGAAACAAAGACTGTGTAGCAATTTAGTTGCAAAGATAACATAGTCGAAGTTCTTTTTCTTTTTTTTCTTTTTTTTGTATATGGAAAAGCACTTTGTTTTTCATTTTGAAAAACAGATGTTTCAATAAAACGGGCTTTAATGAGAATTCACCATTGCCAGCCTCAGCTTGGAGCTTTAAAATGATTTTTCAGACAAAAAATTCAAACAGATGTTCAGTCAAAATGTTTGTTTCGATACCTTTTTTTGGGGTCATTTGTTTGTTTCTTCACACCATATTACTTAACCATGACTGTCAACAGTCATTGTTCTTTGTTTTGTACAGAGCAGACTATAAAACATCGACTTTTACTGAGTTTTGCAATAGAAAGGTCATGCTTTTTTTTGGTCTTGTTAAATGCAGTCAATAATATGATCTGATTGCGTGAGACTGACTTAAAACAGTCCTATTTCATACCCAGTGGAACACACCTGCTTCTTTTCAGAAGTAGCTTATAATTTTTTTTTCATAGATCAATAAGACTTTTTTACGGCGTTAATGAGGTCCGTTCACATTTGTTCATTTAATTTTTCCAAATGTGTTTTTTTTTTTATTTATTTTGGCCTTACTATCAATCTGGTTCAAATAAACGACAACGTTTCAAGCCTGTTTTGTATGTCATTATTAAAACTGAACTGAGCAGCTGCACTTATGTAAGACGTTGATTGAAGCTCTGGTTGGTGTATGTATCTTGGAGTGTTTAGCCCCATCTCCAGGGAAACGGGAAAGAGCAACTGCGCTTGCTAAACATAGCCGAGAGGAGTTATGACAGCATGCTCTCCATTAAAGCCATACCAAAGCCATGCTAACGCTGTTTGCTTATATGATGGGGCCTTGTAACCTATTAACTCCTATGTAAATAATTTTTCTATTTGACAGCTATCTAACTAAACCCCTTGACAGAGGCACTGGATTCCGAAGACATAAATAGAGACATCACTAAGGTGAAAACTGAATGGCACGGCTGTACGTGTGTCCGAAACTTCGCACACTGGTCCAAAAGTAGCTGTTACAGTACAAGGCACATGGACCTAAATATAAGACTAAGATACATGTTCTAATTGCGGATATCAATTTTAACATAACATTGTACTAAAATACTAACGTTAAGTACTTTTATATGAATGTTTGAAAGCACAGGCAATTAAAACATGTTCAGTTAATGTAATACAGTGGGGTGCTGGGTGTATCAAGGTAATTAAAGAGTGAAAACTTGGTCGTGTATCAAAATTTAGCTTGGAGAGCACACCTCACTTGTCAGGTATATTAGAGCAATATGAGGCTTTTGTAACTAGGTTAGGGTGTGGCCAAATGGCTATATTAAAGCAACAGAGATGGGGAACATGTAACCTTAGAAAGCAGGCTTTTTGGAGATTCTGAACATGCAGTTTATTTAAAAAAGTACAAGCTGGACTCAGAAGGTATAGTTTTTGCCTCTGACCTTGTCAAAGACGCAATGTCTCTGTCTTCAAGGGTTCAAACTACATATGCTGGACTGAAAGACAACTTTTTTTGTGACAGGGAAAATAAGCCATGCAATATCAGTGATTTGGTGTATTGACAATCAGCCAAGAACATGGTCGTTACCTGAAAAATAGCGTCCAACTTGTCCTCATATTGTGACATGATTGAATCATGAAACACACAAAGTAGCAAGCAACCTTTATGCAAATGGATGTCTTCCCTTGGGGTATTAGTGTCTTCACCCACGTACACACCCTGGCGCCAAAGGAAGAATTGAGAAAAAGCCCAATTACAGTCAATTACATTCAAACCATTGCATTTAGGTGCATTTTGATTTGAAATGTGTATGCTGTCAGCTGCCATGGTAACGATTCGTGTGGGGCAGGGGGGGGGATTGCCCAGTAACTTTTGAAAAATTCTGTTACAGTATAAATTTCCCTTCTCAACAACCTGAAAGGAGTTTTGCATTTCTTTCAGGGGCGGGGGCAGTGACTTTCCATAGCATCTTGTTTACGCTGAACTGAATTATCAAATAGATCCAGAACAGCATATTCAATACAATTTACAATTTGGTATTTAGCAGACGCTTTTAGCCAAAGCGACTTACAATAAGTGCATCAGTCAGATCCTATTACCTCAGAAACAGAGAACACATAATACATAAGAAATTAAATGCTTCTGCTTATTTCAGAAGGCAATGGTTGGTGATTTGAGGTAAGGCAGACTGATAAATGGCTTACGACTAAAACATCACTTTCTCCCATAGAACTACTTGGTATATGAAGTCTTTTTTCCCCCCATCCGCAGATGGGATAGGCCAAACAGGGTACAGTTTGTTGCAATTCTTCAGCTTCTTGGCACAAGCGTAGCATGCCACGAAGTGGCCAGTACATACATGCACTAGGCAGCTGATTCTGGGTCGGCTCTGGTGAATTCCACAGGCCCCTGGGCTAACAGATTCTTCCAGTTCTGGGGTCTTGTCCCGACTACAGGGACCCCCCTGCGGAAGTTGTCGGGAGAGGGGTTGGGATCTCATTCCTGAGGTGTAGTGTAGGTTTACCAAGAGAGTTTACCACTGGGGATGTCCAAACCCTGCTCCGTTTTGGGAAAGGATGTGTCCAACAGTAAAGATTCCGGTTCAGTGGTACAAAATCGTGTTATGTAGTGTCTTACAACCATAATTTAATCAGTTTAGTGCATGATTCTGTCTAAAAATGCTGTTCTTGCAGAGCTAATAGTTAAGTTTGTAATCTCAATTTTTCCCTCCATTGTGACGCTTCACCTGCGAGACAGAGTACAACATTTAGCGCGAAACTGGAAATAGGCCACACGGCCCAAGGGAGGAATGTGGCATTGTTGCAGAAAGAGAGATTGACGCAGAAGCCTGACTGAACGACGTTATTCCTGACAGACTGATTGACTAAAAACACCCTGCAAAAATAACACATGATGTGACATGAATCGTCTTGCTCTGCTCAATGGTTAATAAAATCTTTTGGTCTGTAACTGCAGGCCGTAGCTACAGCCCTGTAATTTTCAGACGAGAACGGTCCTGGGTCTGATCCAAAATGTAGATTGGTATATTGCTCTTTGCCAGTATATCGCGTGCCATTTTCGCCACTGCACTCAGTAACTTGCACGCACGAGCTCTAGCTATACACACACGTAATTAAAGGAGAGAAAGATTTATCATCGTATAGATGATTTACAAGAAGTCACATTTTGTACAAATCCGTAGACAACCGTCAATTCTCCGCTAATACAGCAATTAACTGACGCCACTCGTGACCTTTTTGCGTAATTCACCGGACCGGTGAGGCTAAAGTGAAAGGCTGTACTTACTTTCTTCGCGATTTCTTTTTCTTCACGAACTGTTTTACTGTGGCTGGTTAAATTTGGACAGAAATTCCTTTTAGTTATGGTGTTTTGCGCTTTAGCTAACTCCTTCAACATTCGGCTTTCTCCTTTAAGATTAGGTGTCGAATAACATCACGCAAGTTTGACCGTATAAAGCGGTCTTAGAAATCTTACTTTCTTATTTCGAGTGGCTTCTTGGGTCTGTTCAAGACTCTGTAGGGAGATTCCCAATTCTAAAAATCACGTCAGAGTCTAGGGACAGTTTCACGTAATTTGATCCACCCAATGCCCTGGATACGAAATGGCTTACGAAGCCACATGTGAGAAAAAGACGCGGGACCATCAACTGAAATTGTATAAAAAAGTTTTAATTTCATTTCAACCACAAAAAACGAACAATAAGAACATAACATTTTGAAGACAAACATTCTCATCCCGCTCCCCTCTCCTCCTAAAAGAGGTATGATAAAAGTAAATAAAATCTGGGGAAAAATGCAATAAGAGAATGAGAGTCATGTGGTAAGCAGGTGTGACGCGTAAAAAAAAAAATAATAACGAGGATACAGCGTTCCCCATTCACACATCTGAGAGACAGTTGCCTGGCTGGACAGACTCATCTGGACTGCTCAACTGGGGAGGGAAACAGAGAGAGAGAGAGAGAGAGAGAGAGAGAGAGAGAGAGAGAAGAAAGGTACAGAGGAAGGCGTTAATCAATTTATTATAGATGCCGACAGCTGCCTATTCCAGCGTTTTCTTATTAGTTGGAATAGTGTCCAATTACATCACAATCTAATTTGACGCTGTATCAGAGAGATTAGCGGCTGACAACAAAAATGACTCTTTGGCAAGTCATTATTTGCAGTGTAATTCCAGACTGGGCTCAGAGGGCGTTTACTGGGGTGGTAATGATAAGAGGACAAGTTTAGCTTTGTCCTGGCTGCCCTGTGTTTTCATTTGTTTAAGCCTCTGTAATCTTTAAAATCTAGTTGTGTAACATTTATGTACAGGTACAGTTCACATCTTTTTAAATAATTACTCGGGGAAAAAAAAAAAAAAGTCTACTTTGCACACGTATCAAACAGTTTTAACTGCCCTGAGGCCACCAGTTTTACAAGGCATGGCTGCATTTCTCTCACGGCAGGCTTTCAGTGATATTCTCAGACACAGCCTGTCACTTAGGTCTTTCGCTCACTGAATAAAGGAGTGGACTTGGTAAGAGAGATATCTTACTGTAGGAGGAGATGTCAATCTCATCGGGCAGCTCTGCCACGTTGACCTCAAAACGGTCCTGCACGTCATTCAGCGTTTTGGCGTCGGTCTCGTCTGATACGAAAGTGACGGCCAGACCTTTAGTTCCAAACCGACCGGCCCGAGCAACCTAACGAGGGAAGAAGAGCAAAAAAAAAAAAAAAGACTGACAATGTCAATCAATGTTCAGACGCACCCACGGCAAAACCACACCTCAGGGTCTAAATACAAACTTTCTGTCTAAACGCTATGTTTTTGTCTTGCATCCCTTTTCTGACCGTACCCTGTGAAGGTAGGTGTCGGAATCTTCCGGCATGTCGTAGTTAAACACGATGTTGACGCGTTCGATGTCCATTCCCCTTCCAAACAAGTTAGTAGCCACCAGGATCCTTCTCTGGAAATCTTTAAACTGCTGATACCGTGACAACCTGACAAAAAAACCCCACACCAGATGAGTCTTACAATGCCACATTTCACCAAATGGACAAACTAACAAAATGAGATAGGTATGTGGGTCTTTACTGAAATTTTATAGAGCACTGTAGCGGTATGAGGCCTGTTATAATTAAGGGTCTGGGAGAAGAGGGGGGCAATAGAAAAAGACCTTTCTTCCTGGGCCATGTTTCTGTGGATTGCGATGGCAGGGAAGTTCTGCTCCACGAGCAGTTGAGAGAGAGCTATGCAGCGCTGCACAGACTTCACAAAGATCACCACCTACAGGCAGAGAGAGGAATTACAGCAATGCAGTTCTACAGGTCACATTTAAGGCTCTTGCATACTCTACTGGGCACAAATATATACCTACAGACCATGCTGCTGTCCTTTGAAACAAATTTTTTTTTTTAAACACATCATTTGCACATGTGCCTTTGTATTTTGGTGTGGTTTGCTTTGACATGTGGATTCTTTTTAGGGGCAAGTTACAACCAAACCCTTCACACCTGTAAGTAAACCGTTGGAAGTGTGCAGGTAACTCCAAAGATGAATGATGAGCTAGCGTAAGAATGATGTCATAATTGCATCATAATATACAGCAATCAGTCAAGCTCTAAGGGACACAGTCTATGACCTGGTCTTCAGATTAAAGTCAGTTCTTTTCACAGGCTACTTTTCCACAGTTAGAGCTAAAGAATTGCATTCATTTATATGCTATATAGAAACTAGTCTGGGGACAAAAAAAAAAGTTTTGTTTTTCAAACATTCATTTTCTCATTCAACTGCATGTTGAGTCACTGGTGCAGTTATATTTGTCTTTTTTCCCCTTCCAAAACACTGGCTCTAAGATGTTTTTGAACTAAAGAGAGTCTCATGAGATAGTCAAGTTGTCATTTCCTGAAAGCAACTTCTCATCTTATCAAAACAAAGCAGCTACAATTACATTCTTTCTGCAAATAATCTTGGCTGCAGAAAACAAGACAAACTTGGCCACAGCTCTGACAAAAGCCCACTGCTTCTTCCCGTAATATCTCAAGTTATTACTTTACAGGTCGTGGAGTTCCAAGAATTCAGAGAAACCACCAAAACGTATGATAACAAACCCAAGATGCGAATACTCTGGAATAAACAAATCATTTTGTGATTTTTTTTTTTTTCTTTACTTGGTTGAACTCCAGGACGTCCAGCAGGTCGAAGAGTTTGCGGTTTTTCTCGCTGTCCTTCAGTTTACAGTAATACTGCTGTAGCCCATGCAGAGTCAGCTTAGTCTCATCGTCCACAAACACCTCCATCGGCTGGAAAAACAAAGCAAAGCAGACACACGTCAGAAACAACGGGCCCCACAACAGGTGTCCGGGAAGAGTCGTGAGACCGATTATAACCTTCCCGCAAACGATCCGTAACGAGTCACATGACCACACTTTTCATGGAGCTTGATGGTTGGATATCGCTTGGGCTACTGTCTGAAAGTTTTTTAACTTTTCTGTTTGACATTTTTCCCCTGACTCAGAAAGCAGTTCAAAGAGAACTGAATGGCAAACAGAACAACGCCCTCCAACCGCCACTCCTGTCTAACTACACAGCGCATCTGTAAGAGCACACAGGGGGGGATGTCCTGCCCTTAAATGCCAAATACAGAAAAAAAAAAAAAAAAAAAAAAAAAAAAAAAAAATGCATCGAGCATCAGAACAGGTCCCCCACCCCCCCACCCCCACCTCCCAGGCCTGGACCCGAGCAGCCCTGGGTTAATCCACTCACATCCTGCATGAACTTGCGGCAGACGGGTCTGATCTCTTTGCTGAGGGTGGCGCTGAACATCATGCACTGTTTCTCGTGAGGCGTCAGTCTGAAGATGTCCTGCACATCACGTCTCATGTCTGTAACAGAGAGGAGACGGCGATTCAGGGTTTGGTTAAGGGGTTCAAACGGAGCAAATGAGACAGGAACCCTTTTCAGTGAGCTGCCCCCTGCGCCAAAACGTTCAAACCTGCGTCTCTGAGATATTCTGAAGGGTCGTTGTTACATGGTAACGAAGGCGAGCATTTCTATTAAAGCCCTATAACCATTCAAACAGCATTTAAATTTGTCATCTCCTAAATCGCATTATGGCAGTGTACATACTGACTTATGGGGGAATTTAAACAAATAAAACCTGCAAAGGATATTTGAGAATGCTAATTACCTTCCTATACATACCTAAGTCTAGAGATTTCAACTGACCTTTGGATGCAAAGCTATTAAAGAGATCTGCACTGGAGGTGAATTTCTTGAGAATCTTGAGTCATCAGTGAGAATTATCATCTCAATGGAAGGCAGTTGTAATTATAATTCTCCCTGATGACTCAAGATTCTAATGCTCCCTGCAATTCCAATTCCTCACACAGGAATCTCACACTCTCAATAAGACCATTACTGACTGACATTACTTAAAATCATACTGCTCATCTAGTCCTGCTCTACACATCAAACCACAATGTTTCATTACATTACGTAAACTGAGACCACACCAGACTGGTTGTATCATTTATCCCAAAATGAGGGGGAAAAACAAACAAACAAAAAAAAAACCACAAAAAAACTACAGAGCATGTTTCTTAGCTCTGTTCCTCAAGGTCATGTGACTGGGCCCTTGGGGCAGATATGTGGGCTATGGTAAATGATCTAAACTCTCACAGCTAACGATACAGGTATCCGCTAACAATGAACCCTCTTAAACCTCTCCCACTTACATTTTTATCCTAATACCTTAAAGGAAAAGAGAGAAAAAAAAACACAAGGTAGGAGCATGCCACATGGAACTGCGACGGGTTAGTCTTTAATGAGAGCAGCTCTAGGGAAGGGGTAGGCACAAGACAAGGGGAAGAGGGAAAAAAAATAAAAAATAAACACACAACTGAAGAATGAGGATCTTGTGTAGGTGGAAAACTGTGCCTACAAAGAGTACGAGAACTACATAACAATGTAACTTGCGAGCTATCCAGAAGGCAACAGTACCGTGTGTAGAACTGAGCGAGCCAATTAAAAACCAGAACACCCACCCAACTGCTCCAGCATCTTGTCACACTCGTCCAGGATGAAATGCTTGACGTTCTTCAGGTTGAGGGTCTTGTTTCGGATGAGGGCGAGGATGCGGCCGGGCGTGCCCACCACGATGTGGGGGCAGTTCTTCTTCAGGACCTCCTCGTCCTTTTTGATGGGCAGGCCGCCGAAGAACACGGCGCATTTGACGGTGGGCATGTATTTGGAGAACCGTTCGTATTCCTTGCTGATCTGGAAGGCAAGCTCCCGCGTGTGGCACATCACCAGCACCGCAACCTGGGGGGGAAGCGGGGCAAAGAAAAAAAAAAAAAAAACAATCACTGGACCGCTTTTAAAAAGTCTACAAATCCTTTATTGCGCTACGGTTGCCATGACAACTGAAGCCTTGCAACATGAATCAGACATTGCCTGACACAGCTAAGCACTGCTTCTTATGCAAACTAAATAAGAGGTCTGGGAATTTACTGCCTTTTGGTTAAGTCTTAAAAGCACAACACTGACTTACAAAGACTCCACACACGAACAGCCGGGTAATACCATACTCTGATAACGTGCCAGATCATTAAACTCGGGTTGATTACAAACAGTGGCGTTTCAAACTGCGATTCTTAAGTGAGCCATCCGATACTGACCTGTCCGTCCACTGGCTCTATCTGCTGCAGAGTGGCCAGCACAAACACAGCCGTCTTGCCCATACCAGACTTGGCCTGGCACAGAATATCCATGCCCAAGATGGCCTGGGGAATGCACTCATGTTGCACTAGAGAGAGAGAGAGAGAGAGAGAGGCCAGTTAGCAATGGTGACACGGGGGCAGACCTGCCCACAGTGCAAATCATACACTGACACAATTTCCTATTAGTTTCCTTGACAACAGGGGTGACTGAGAAACAACCAAAAACTTCACAGAGCAGACCAACAGGGTCAACCAAGCCCATGACGATAGAATTTCACAACACACTAAACAGAAAGTCTCACAACTTCACCCCCCCCCCCCCCCCCCCCCCCCCTTACCACACAGCATCCTGCAGACCATTTGCATACCATCGACAGACAATTAAACCCATCACCAGCTTGCACTGAGTGGAGTGGAGCAGTATTTCAATCATTTAGACAACACCCGCCACACCTCAGCTTTTGTTCTAAAATGATCTCCAGTCTATTCAGGCATACCTTCAGACGGGTGCTCAAAACCACAGTCAACGATGGCTCTCAGAAGTTCGGGTTTTAGGAGGAAGTCTCTGAAGCCCGAACTGTGAATGGACACATAGGAACCTTTGACCTCCTTTTTCCCCGCTGGAGCAGCGCTTTCCGGGGCTACCTGCGGCTCCTCATCTTCCTCGTAGTCCAGCAGTTCGTTGTCCACATCATTCTCGGCCATTCTGTAACTGTGGACCGAGAGAGAGAAAGAGAGGTGAGAGATGCGCTACGTTACGGAGGACGACAGAGGATTATGACATTTAAGACCAGGCAACGGGTCCTTTCAAGTACCGAGACGAGTCCTTGTTTTCGATGTAACCAAATGAAACGTCTCTACGGTTTGCTTACAAAGGAGACCAGCGGTTCACACCTCCCCAATTGGGCGGCTTTCAATCGAGCGTTTCGCACCCTCGTCTTAAAATCTACAAATGCACGAACGTCTCGTTTAACAGTAAAGCGAATATAGCTATATAGCTTTAAAAAGTGCCCCTCTGCACAAGTGGACTGAATAAAGGAAATGAATACAATTAGCTGAATAGATGGGGCAACTGAACCACTGGCATATGGAATTGTTAGTTCAGCGTTTTATTAACACCGCGAAACCTTGCTTGAGCATGGCCGTAATGCGCGGCTGCTTTTCATTCATCACACCAGCTGTTGTCTGACATTAACTGCACCATTACCAGCCACTGTTATGCAAGTCGTCATGAGTTGTAGCGAGTAGCTGGTACGATACACCCTGCGTTGCACAACAGCGTATTCCATAGACCTCATGCGAACTAGGAGCTTTCCCGTACTCTAGTAGACATGCATCGTGATATAGACGGCGAAACTAACTGGTATTATAACTGCATGTAGAAACAATGACTTCACCTTCGGCTTATCCAGCCCTTGCGATTTACCACGTAGCTAATGCTAGCCGGCATTCACACATATGACGTTAAGGTTACTCTCTATGGTATTTAGACATTGTAGAATGCGGCTACTTAAACGAAATTCAGGAGCGAACCACAAAAACCTAAACCAACACGGCCAACGTTGAGTAAACTGACATATTTTAGCAAAATTAAATCAAGTTAAGCCAATTTGAGAGGTGGCTAACTGACTAGCCAACTCTCTAAGGTTAGCCACACTGAGCAACTTTCTCATTCATTTGAAAAACATCTAAAGCACACGTCTGTATGTTGTTTGACATACAATTAGGACAATGCATGTAAAGTTCTTCGTACATTAAAAAATACGCCTCAAAGAGCAACCGCCTTACCTTACAGTAGCAATGTATGGATGAATACGAAGAATGCAGCCTAAAACCACATGCGCAGGCCGCTAGTTTATACTACATTCCGGAACTACCGCCCTCAGAGAGGTGCTCAATTTGATTGGCTTGTCTAGATGCCAATTTTATCCACCCAGCAAGACCTTTAATCCTGATTGGTAAATGCGTGCGTCTACTTTTCTTTCACAACGAGACCGCTTCAAAAATAGGTGGGATTACTCTAACCCGCCAGTTGGAATAATTCAAAGGAGGACAAAACGAAATGTAGACAATAAATATTGTTTTGTGATTTGCAGCCATGGTATTTTCCCTCTTTTCATCACAGCTAAAATCAGTCAATGTAACGGGTTAACCGACGAACTCTGCAAAAAGTAGCGTTGATGAAAATGTAATGTGAACAGTAATTGAATTCTAAGACTAGTTAAACAGATACAAGGATTTTACTCGGGTTTTAAAACTTGACAGAATCAATTAAGTGCTGCGTTACAGCGAAGCTGAGAAACCAGTTTGTTTATCTGTAAAGAAAAGGGTTACGCAAACCCTTCTAGACCTCGAGCACCGCGAGTTGCAAAACTGGTTTCAGTTGGGTTTCTAACACAAATTTTTGGCCGGTATGTACTCCAGTAGAACTAAATAAAATCCATGTTCCAAAATAAGAGCCAAAGACTGCACAAATGTTTAAAGATATATATATATATATATTAGTTTTCAAAGTCTTGCAAAGTTTCATTTGGATTAGGCCACGGTGTAATACACAGTTGAAACACACATCAATAAGTAAGATAAACACCAAATAAAATACTCTGTATCATCTGTACTATCATATACATACTGTAAAAACATTACTGCCATGTATGTGTAGTAATTTACTGTAAGAGTCAGTCTGCATTGAAGCAAGTGTTTGCCCCGCTTCTACCAGATGTGCGCTGTAGTCCCCTCACCTGCAGCAGACTTCAGGCAGCTGAAAGAGGAAAACCACAGGAGCTCCTCTTTAAGCACAGACCTGTGGTTTTGGACAAAGTCTGTTTAACCACCAAACCTAGTCCAGCAGGATTTAGAGAGGCAGGTACCACTGAGAAATGAATGGTTCTTTCCTCTTCACAAAAAAACAAACAAACCAAAACTTCAAAGTAGCCTGCTGCTTCCTTAAACTGAGTGGTCTGAAGTCTAATTTAGCTTATTGAATAATGAAGTTGCAGTACCTCAAAGTACTGAAAACATTGCTATGTCTGGAAACTCAGTTAACTTCCTCCTGTTCAGTTGAACTAACATGACCTGCCTTTTTTTAACAGCTTGAGAATGTGGTCAAACATCAAACATGTTCCTCCAGGAAAGCTCATTTTACATCAAAGTATTCAGTATAAACCACTACATCCTTTTCAGTCATGTTAGGTAAAGTCTAGGTGTTAAAATAGCACAGTGAATCTCGGAACACTTCTCCAAAACCTCAAAAAAAAAAAAAAAGAGAGACAAACATAGTGAAAGTTGGGAGGTATGACTTCCTATATACGTGACTCAAGGGCAGAGAGAAAGCTCCACTGGGCAGCAGAGAAGGTAGGGAAGATGTCAGAGTTTGGGCGGGATGGTCCTTCTGAGGATGCTCTGGATGGAGAGCTGGGCTGCAGCAGGAAGTCTCTCACTTGACGAGGTAGAGTGTGTAGCAGCCAGTCTTCCACCAACAAGCCACCACCACGGAGTCCAGCACAGCAACCTAACTCAACTGGAAGCTTCTCAAGGCTGTTTCCCCGCAGATCCAGCCGAAAAAGTTGGTTTAAACCACCCAGACCTGGTGGTAAAGAACCCAAGGAGTTGTTGGCCACATTCAAATTGCGAAGTTCAACACAATTCCCGAACAGCTCTTTTGGAAGATTCTCCAGCCTGTTCCCACTCAAGTCCAGCTCAGTAAGCAGTGTAAGGGCTCCCACCTCTACAGGCAGTTCTTCTAGAAGGTTCCCAGCCAGTAAGAGGCGCCGTAGTCTATGTAGGGTGAAGAGTGCTGGGGGAAGGCTCTGTAGCTGGTTGTGGGCCAGGTCCAGGACCTCCAAGGCACGCAGCACACCTACACTAGCCGGCACGGCTACCACACGGTTGTGGGCCAGTCGAAGGCAGGAGAGACGGCGCAAGTGTTGAAGCCCCAGCAGCTCCTCTAGTGTCCGTAGGGAGTTATGCTGTAGGTCCAGGCTGCGCAAATTTGTCAGTGCCAGCAGGGCAGATGGAAGTCGCTCCAGCTGGCATCCCTGCAACTGCAGCTCCGCCAGGCCGGTTAAGCGTCGCAGCGCAGTCAGCACCAGCAGCCTGGACCCCTCGTTATGGATCTCCAGACGGACCAGACTACCAGCAACTTCACTCAACTCCCCTGGGATTCTCTGTAGCACGCCGCGTAGCAAGAGGACGCGGAGGTGACGCAATTGCCGAAGGCTGCCAAGAGCCCAGCCACGGCCCATACCGCCCTCACTGGACAACTGTCCGGTAAGTTGGAGCTCCTGAAGGCCTCGAAGTGAGTACACCCAGCCTGGGATCTCAGATGCCTGGGTGAAGGTAAGGTGCAGGACCTCAAGACGTTCCTGAAGCACCATGAGGGCCCCAGGCTCCACAGCCGCAGAGCAGTGGTACAAATGAAGCTCTCTGCATAGAAGAAAAATGTACTTGCTTCCTTAAAATTCACCTCACAGTTGAGTTGCATGCAAATATTAGGTGGTTATGTCGAGACCAACAATTTATACTTCATTTCAATATTTGACATCTTAAATTAAACTTTCAAAAGAGAGCAGCATCCTCTGGTAAACCTCCAAAATCTGAGACACTGATGTTACCCATGGTTTGATATGTGAAAATGTTAGGACTTGTTTCTTGAAATAAAAAAGGAGGCCTGAATTTTACACTTTACATTTATTCATTTAGCAGAAGCTTTTATCCAAAGTGAGCTCCAAGACAGGCAGAAAACAGAACAAGCATATAGCGATTAAGGAGCTGTCTGTTGCATAAGTGCCACTGCTAAGTTAAGCTAATATTAGTGACCATGGTTCGTGTCTGTCATGTGGTCTTTACCTGAGTGAGGTCATGTTGGATATCTGTGCTGTGAGTTTGGCATCCCCTATGAGCTCCAACTTGAGCACTTCCAGCTGGCTGAGTGTAAAAAGGGCTGGGGGTAGACGTGGGAGGGCTACAAGCTGAAGTACAGAGCGCCCCTGGTGGTCACAAGAGATCATGGAACGCAGGCATGCTGACCCCCATCGTCGCTCCATACTCTCCTCCAGCAGGCGGGTTTCACTGACGGGTGAAAGGAAGACGGACAAGCGCTGGGACAGTAAAAGGTCATACTGGTCAGCCATGTGCAGCAGGAACGCCAGGTCATTGCACAAGTCTGGTACATCCTGTATTGATCCACTCTCTCGCAAACGCTGAAACGAATACTGCCGTAGGGGCCTAAGAGGGTACATGGACACAGAGTCAGTGCTGAAGACATACTGGGGTGTGAGAAAGGATTAATAGTTTTAGGCTGACAATGGACAATCAATGATAGTGACATATTTGTTAGTAGGGTCAATATTCTAGATACCTCTCCTGTTGTTGTTTACTTTATGCAGCTCTGGACAGCTTGACAGAACACTTGATGGAGCACACAAACAAACGTGTTCGTACGTCTACAAAACCACAACCGTCAACACCTATCAACAAAAAGCTCATAGAACTTGCAGCAATCACACATGGAGACAAGACACATGAACACAGTTCCTCTCGTTCTTTTCCTCTTGCACACATTCATACTTGTGGAATATCCATCCCAGGGTGTAGAGGCCTAGCAAGCCATAAAGGCCGACCAGACAGACGTAGGCCATTAGCAGCTTGCGGAGAATGGAGGCCAGGGAATGGGTGCACTGGAAAGCTCGGTACCCAGTCAAAGCATAGGAGTGTGGTTCACAAAGATGGTCGAAGGATATGGAGCCAAGTAGAGGAGTGGTGTAGCTTACAATCAGCACAAACTTCAGCACCTTAAACACGGTCTGAGCTAAGTAAACCTGCATGGAGCACCAAGTAAGACATGCCAGAGAAATGGATTACTTTTGTGAATTGGAAAACCATAATGTAGATTTTTTTTTTTCTAACAAAAAGAAACACAATCACACTTCTTGGTTAGAACCAAACTCTTGCATTTTTAAGACATAAAAAAGACCTACAAGTTAATGTCATGGGAACTACATGCAGGCTCAACAGAGACAATATAGAGTCTGACCTTGTAGATAATGTCTGAGCTTTCGCAGTGGGCACGGAATCTGCGAACCCTCTCGAACAGTGCCCTTGCTTGCTCCCCATCACTGCGGTCCAAGCTAGCCACTGGCTGGGAACCTTCTGGAACCACAGGAGCAATTTGGGTGGATGGACCAGGGTCCGGGAGAGATAGGGAGGACAGGGTAGAACAGCGGGAAAGAGTGGAGGGGCAAGGTGAGGGTGGGACACCTGTGGATGGACTATCTAACCTGACCAGCAGAGGGCTGTCCGTTCCCGAGTCCAGACTAGACTGACGTGTAAGGGGTGCTGATGGTGCGCTGGGATGAGGCCTAACTCTTTGTTCCTCAGGGGAATGGACTTGAGCGCTGTCGAGTCGAGCGGTGTGCGACAGAGCTCGAGTTGTCCAGGGTGACTCACAGCACTTGGCCAATATGGCAAGAAAGTGCTCAATGCGCGCTGAGGTGAGAGGAAAGTGGAACCAGAAACAGCCGCTAGCTAGCAACACCAAAGACTGCAACAGAGCCACATAGGGTAGAAACCGGGAATACCAGGGCAGAGCCTCATGGTAACACACCTGGCTTATGTAGATGTACTGCTGGAAGTCCATGTTGGAGCGGCGACCCCGGGCGAGCTTCCTAGGTATGGAGGGAGAAGGGGGTGTGACCCCATGTGGGTGGACTGTGTATGACATGTCTTGTGAGGTCTGGGACTCAGACTGCACTCCATTAGTGTGGTTCGCAGAATTGGGGTGTATGGGAACACAAACAACGCCGTCTCTAGACAGCAAAAGTGTTCCTCCTAAGACTGAAACCATTAACATCAGCACAACCAGGTAGTCCATGAAGACTTCCCACCATGGCTTCAGTAGCTTGTACCTGCCTTGTCTCTCACTTAAAGATGACAACTCTGACAATGTGAACATGGCTATCACTGGAGTGGGGGGCTGCAGGGGACTGTAGGAAGCACAACTGAGAGACTGAGAATGAAAGAGGGGAGAGGAGATGAGGAGGGGATGGGTAGAGGATGTGGGAAGCAGAGGAGAAAGAGTGAACTTAAACTGTAACAACAGGAACTGCGTCACTTGTCCCAAACTATTGTCAAAAGATTCCTAGTTTAAGTAAGGACTGTGCTGTTTCTGTTTTAAAAGAGAGCAAAATTTTAAAAGATCACCATGCAAAACAAAGTCCAACTTAGAAGAGCAAGTTACCTCTTTTTCTTCACATAATGAGTGTCAATGTGATGTGAAAGAAATTGCAGGGTAAATTAAGGACGTCTGCACATAAATCTTTAATCAGTCAACTTGTGTTAAGTCAAACTATCATATAGGAGGAGCATATACGAAAACTCCTTCTGGATTTTATGACATTCTGATAACTGAAATTCTTTTCTGACACGTAAGAGTTCAGTGAGACGTTTTAACACTCACAGTAAATGAATAATGTCTTTGCCTTT